>NC_136292.1:10116221-10302448 GCF_964198595.1 Lampetra fluviatilis
TCATCATCGTCGTCATCCCTACAATGCACAATTCCCAATCTTGCAAATAAATTTACGGGTCAGGCCTGTAATTGTATTTGAATGTGTTAATTTTAAAAGCTATTGCAAGCGATTTTAAAATAAGACGAACGATGGAACACAAATGGGGAAATATAAATCACACAGAAGAGAATAAGTGAGCAATAAAATATACAAAAGCATTTAATAAAAATATCCAAGACTTTTTGTGTCACATTGTCGAAAAACCTTCAAATTAATACATTTTAGCCAAGGAAGTAATGTTATGTACAGCAATAAATGAACTCTGACCCAGACACCAGTCTCTATCTGATACAAAAACAGTCATACCCCTAAAACCAAAGCATTAATTCCAACCGTAACCCTAAAACCTCTAAAACCAATTCCGATCGCCAACAATTTATTTTTCATTTTACACTCACAGCACTCTTGTGGATTTGTGGATTTGATTTAGATAGTGTACGTTAAAAATAATACAAATTTTGGCAGCAGCCTTTTTTTATTTTAAGTTGAGAGAATATACAACATCTACAATTCCCACCCAACATTTCCTAAAACAAAGCCTTGAGCCTTTGAAAACGAAAACCGTATCAATCCACCCACTTTTGCTTTGTAAACACTTTACACGGGTTAACATTTTATCACAATTGACGAAGGACAGGGGTGCAATGCTTCATTCACACCAAGGCCATTTTTATTTCAAGCAGAGAGAGAGAGAGGAAGTGAGGTGGAGGCCTCGCTTTCCTTGACGCACGGGAGAAGTCATAACGTCTGAGACACTGCAATGGCTAACAACAATAATACCTGTGAGTGTAGATTTTTTTTAAATATGCTTTGCAATATTTTTGTATATGAACGCCACTTTTATAACAGCTTTTTGTGTTTAGTGTGTTGTTCTCCCCGCCCCGCCCGCACACCTTCGATTAGCACGGTTGGTTACGTACGGCGCGAAAGAAATTCAACGTACCGTACGTAAGTGCAAACGCTTGCCAGCAAGTGAATCGACCAAGATATTTTCCCTTTTTACCTTTTCACTTTCTCAGTTGAAAAATTATTTCCCCCCCCACACCACCCCCCCCCCCCCCCCCCAGAAATGTTGACGTGGGTGCACAGCTGGGCACGGGGGCTCCTCGTGGTTCAATCAACAACAAAGCCTTTGCCAGTGCCTCTGAGATGCGAAGATCAGGGAACATCTCTCTCAGAAATGCTATCTACTCTCTACTCGAGTGGCTGGAATGGAAGAAGGGGTAACAAAAAAAAAGAAGAAAATTCACGCATGGTGAGTTTTTAGATTCTCGCCCCAGCTGTCTGCGGGCTTTAGTATATTGAACAAAAGCCATTAATGCAAAAATGTGGCGTAAACACGAGCACTCGGCATTCTCTCTTTGGAGAGAGGCTTTACTCTGGGAGGAACAAAACATAAAGAGCGGCTGTGCGGTTTCAATAAGAGGACTACGCCGACGATCCAGGCTTAGGCATTCTCAACTGGATAGGGCGGTTTAAGTGTAGCTGTTCAGCCATTCATCAAATCTGTAAATTGATGAGAAAACCCATCGTCACAGCAACATTTCTGCAGGCCGAATTAAAAAAAAGAGAGTTTCAAAGTGCAGTTCTTCAGGCACTGTTGATGGCTTTTTCTGCATAATGCACCAAAAGCTGTGTGTTTTGTCCACATTCTTTGTGTTGTTTGAAACTCGTAAAAATTGTAATGATCTTCTTTGTATTCTTGTACAATGATGCATGGATATTGAACTTCTTTCGCACCGTACGTAGCCAACAGCGCCGTTCGGAGGTGCGGTGGGAAAGGATAATAAACTAAACACACACACAAAGAAGGCCCTCGTTTAGAGCTGAAATTTGCACTCATCTTCCACGCTGGGCCAAACGTCTTGGAAGAGGTGGGAGTCATCTTATTGGTTCTTTCGGTAAAGTCACGTAGAAGAGAAGTAATAAAATAATAAAAATAAAACATAATTAAATAATTCTCACGACGTGGGAGTGCCCACACTTTACCCCGCCGCACGCGACCCACTGCTCGCTCGACTAACCGCGCGCAATGTGCCACCGTGCACCGCCGCTGTTCCAGCCTGCCGCGCCGGGAGTTCGAATCGAAACTGCCGTCATCCCAAGGGTTTGACATCGGAATGACCTTTTCCTGGATGTGCTCATTCATTCATTTTTTTGTTATACCAGACAAAACACTCGTTTACTGAAATTAAATTTAATCCATGAAAAAAAAAATGTCATAGCTCATCGAATTTCTCCAGTATAAATATTCTGATTCTGATTAAATGTTTCTAAAATTAAGTATAAATCATTAATTAATATCCATTCACATTTTTACGTTCATGGACATACGCTGGAAAATGAGCCTTTCCATTATTGTCCAACTGGCTCGTAACTTTTAGGCCAGTCCACCACCCCTCCGGTGAAGGTTCTCCAAATTCCGGCGAAATGTTGGGATTGTGGTCTGGAGGGGTATGGAGACCGAAGGGATTTATTTATTTTAATTTATTTAATTTATTTTTCTTGTTACGTACATTTTTCTCCTCGTTATTTATATATTCGTTTTTTTGTATTTGCTAAGTAGTGGGGATTCTGTTTTTATATTTGTGTACGGCACTGGATAATTTATGTGCGGTGTTGTGGGATGCAATTGCCTGAATGACGCTATATGAAACGAAATTGTTATTATTATGATAACCCTAAACCACATTGGCTTAGCGCTAGGAGCCCAAAACTTGTCCTAACACACTAGAACGATACATCTCCTAGGTGACCCTGGAAAAGGAGGGAAATACCCCATGCGTAGCAATGGGATTATTTAATCTGCTGGTTAAATAATAATAATAAAATATGACTTCCACAAATAAAGAAACGCACGGACTGGTACTGCCGCTGTTGCGCAAGTAATTGTAACCGCACATTCTTAAATGGGGAGGTCGCTCATTTTTTCAGCGAGGGTCAAAGTATTTATTTAAAAAAAAGGGCCAACAACCTTTTCCGAGAAACGTAAATGGGGAGTGGAGGTGCATGCGGGGCACGAGGGCGCAGGCGGCGTTTAATGTTTGGCTGGTTCGTAGGCCGGCGCATTCCTTGAAGCTCCCATCGTGCCCGAGTCTGCGCGCCGTCTAAATTGTGCGACGCCTGCCTGCCCGGCCTGCCTCCCTGCCTCCCTGCCTGCCCGCCCACCCGCCTGCCTGCCCACCCACACCTGCCCGACTGCCTGCCTGCCCACCCACACCTGCTCGCCTGCCTGCCTCCCCACTCACACCTGCCCGCCTGCCTGACCACCCCATGCCTGCCTGACCACCCCATGCCTGCTCACCCGCCCGGCCAGCCCGCCTGGCCCGGCCCGTGCGGTCTTTGGTTTGGGTGTCCGTCCAAATGCCATGAGTCACATAGGGAGAGGGGGAGGTGGGGTGCGGGCGGTTGGGGGGGGGATCAACGACTGCCCACACGGGATGACCACAAAGGGACTGGCTTCATTAGCCAAAAAGGGAAGTGGAAACGGGGAACAATAAAAACTCCCCAGGTCACGACTGTGCCCAAACCGCTCTCTCTCTCTCCCCCCTGTGCCAGAGCGAGAGGCGCCTTCCTACTAAACACAAATTGTGGGTTTTTAGCTCGCGGTTGGTGGTAGCATGGACAGAATGCGGGGGGAAAGTCCGTAAGTGGAAAAAAAAAGGAAGGACCGAAGATTTCGGTTTTGTGTGTAATCGTGACATGGTGAACTTTTGCCGGGAAGTGCGTTGCCTTTGAATTCATGAAACGTCCTTGTTTCTTTATTTCCCATGGCTGCTGATGTCGAGGCAGAGCACCGGCTACAATTTCACATTGATGGTGGTCAAGCCAGACAACCACCGTCTCTGCGATGTCTCCTTCGGATGTGTGGATCGGGGCATTCCGTCGTTGGCACGTCGTTACGGTCTGTTCTGGATGACCAAAGTAGGCGCACTTCTACCGGAATTTTTTTTTTCTTTTCCATTTGTGCATCAGGTATCCGCATCTGCAGCTGTGGTTTGTGCAGTGGATGCGGTTTTCGGGTGGAACCACGAGTTTGTCCTTGCAACCCACGTGTGCATGCTCGTAACGGAACCGAGAGGCAGACAGAGGAAGACACAGAGCAGAGAACAGACGCAGGTTAGAGACATCGCATCGTTAGGCAGGACATTCTGCGTATTGCTAGAAGATTTAACGGCTGGTGCCCAAGACTAACCATGGGGTGCCACCCTAACGGGGAGGGGAACGAGATCCAGAGACGCGCATTCCTCGTTGAGATGAAGCGATGCACACAAGCACGAGGCAGATGGATGTTTTGCATCGTGTAACTATGACGGTGATGGCTTTGGAGAAGCCCTTCGTCCAGCAGTAGATAGATGATATCCGCTGATGGCGGTGACAATGATAATACTAATAACGACGGTAAGAGAGCCGATTGACATGAGTTCCTTTTGCAAGGGAGAACTCGGGGTGACCTGGGGTGAAAAGTTAAAGGAGAAATTACTAAAGTAGAAGGTGCACGTGCAGAGTGCACCTTGTACGAGATGTGAGAACTACCTCGTCCGGTATACAGGAGGTCGAGGGTTTGATCCCGACCCTGACGCCTGTTGTATATTTGGAGTTTGCGTGTTTCTCTCCTCGTGGTCGCGTGGATTTTTCTCCGGGACCTCCAGTTTTTTCTCCTCCACGTTTAGCATCAACACGCGATTAGAGTATTTGGCTGCTATACATTTCCACGTAATAAGCCACTTCGTTGAGCTATCATTTGCGGCCAGGTCCTTCTGAAATAAAGAGCTATACAGCTCAGTGGGCCTTACCTGGTAAAATAAAATAAAAATAGTATTTTGTTAGAGTGCATTGTCTTCATTTGACGCCCGAACTGCAACATGAATCCGCCCACAAACTTTGTCTCCGAGCTTCTATTTCTTCTTTCATTTCATAAAACTGTGTAGTGTTTCATCTCCATCAAGATGGATCCGCACAATGCATCGACGGCAAAACGAGCGAGTTGCTTTCTGTGAATCGGATATTAAAGGTCTTGTCAAATTGTAATTGGCGAGACCATATTTTTAATATATATAATAGAGGTTTTTTTTGGGGGGTTAGATCGCGTAATCTAACACCACCCCCCCCCCCCCCTATGGATAATATTGGTCGCGAAAGCCTAAGTGTTAAACTGACTAACCAAAATTTTCTGCCCGTGTCAAAGCCTAAATCACAACTGTAAGCACTGCGAATACAAGTCGATAACCTGAATGCCTTGAGACACCTCATCTGATGGACGTATTACGAGCTTAACAATCGAAATTAATCGATGAACTCATAGACTGTAACTTCCGTCATAGTTGTCGATTATCATTTATAGGCTTGGGCCGAACCACTGCTGGATGAAGGCCTCTCCCCCCGCTCTGCACCACGCTGATCAGCCACGGCTGGAATAGGGATGTTGTGCCGAGGGCTGATTCTGATATCACTTTCCAATGATGTTAGCCGTGGCCACAGGGAATTTAATTCAGGAAATGAGGTTCATAGCGCAGAACACTAACCAACAAATACAACACACCACACCTCCCCCGAGGAAGTATTGTTTGAATGTCTCTAAAACACAGGTCTCGCTATTGAATGCCATGGAATTTCAGGTATAAATGGATACAGAAAGCGTTCAACTATTTCCATAGGTGCCTGTAGGAGGTAGCGCCTCAAGTAGGTTTCTAATCAACCTGCCCAGACTCTCTCAGGTTTTCCCTAGGGAACTTGGTATTCATTCCACGTGCGTGCACGCACACACACACACACAGCCACACAGGAACTGGTCAAACATCTAACAACAACGAAAAGTCTTGAGAATCAACAAGGCTTTCTTGGATAAGCTAAGATTGTAATTATTTTGTACTTAGCCAATGGCATGATCATTAATTAATTTGTGGCCGTGCATCACTCACCCCCCCCTTCCCCCTTGCCAGCCTTGGAGCCTCTTGACAGAGCGTGGGCTTTTGCTTTATGGATGAGATTACTCCTTGAGACTGACTGCACTGCGCTCCGCCTGATCGACGCGAAGCCACGTTGGGAGACGTTCACGGTCTACAACTTGAACAAACCAACCCACTCGGTGGGTATCACGTCTGTTTATTTATCTATTTATATACATCGACTTTTTTATTTTTAATCCACGCCGTGCCAGTCACGGGGAGGTTGTTGGAACAATACTTCACCACGCTCATCGGTAGCGCGCTTGGCAAGTGGCTGTTGGTTCAGGCAGCAGTTCAGATGCCACTCACCGCCAATTGGCAGTTAACCTTTGCTGGGAATCAGTACTCAGATGGTTGAGTTCAGGGTACGGTGCGTTTACCATCATGCCACCGCTCCACTCTGGATCTACAAAAAACAATGCGTTAGCTGTCGAGTCTTCTTTTTTTCATACGGCTGCAGATGCAGATGCAGAGCAGGAACCACAATTTCACATTCAGGGTGCTCAAGCCGCAGACAACTGGGTCAGAAGCAGCAGAGTGCGGATCGCTGTGACGGTGTCTTCTCCGCATCTGTCGAAGTGGTTGAGCGAAGGAAGCGAAACAAACCGCCAACGTGAGACCGCCGAAGGAAAAACTGCGCCAACCCTAAGCGGAGTGATTCAGCTAGCGCGGTTAATCCTCTTCAATAATTTTGATAGAAAACAAAAACTAACTAACTAACTAACAAAAAAACAAATACGTCTGTTGTGAAGCGAGGCTTAGGGATGCAGATCACCGGTGCTGCCCGGCACAAACGCGGTCGATTGTTCGTCCGCCGGGGACGCGTGCGGGGGGAGTTTTTTGTGGTTGTTGCAAAGCACCAGCACACGCGCGCAGATATCCCCAAAACCTCGCCTGGTTCTCTTTAAACGAAGTCTCCATCGCTCGCTTAAAACACAAATTTGTATTGAACGTTCTTTTGGGGTTTATTTTTTTTCCTCCCTCATGACAAAAACCAAAATACACTTCGATAATTTTTTGTTGTGAAATATTTGTAGAAAGAACCGTTAAAATGTACTCTCTGGTAGAGAGAAAAAATGTTGCTGAGCGCCGTTCGATGGAAGTGTCTCCACGCGGGTGCCCGTTCACAGCAGACAGAAAGCGACCTTATCTTACAGCCCTTCAAAACCGCGTACTAACGCAGCGCAGACGTGTGTGTGTGTTTTTCTTCTTCACGGAACTCCAAAGATTTATAAAAACAAAATGACTCGTACCGCTGCGGTTATTTTTATTAAATGATGAAATACCGTTTCCGTCACTCCCCCCCCCAACCCAACTCTCCCCTGCCCCCCTCCCCCCGCTAAGAAAAATTAGTCAACATTAGTCACTGGCCTTAAACTATCTGGCGTGGGGATATTGATGTGGGTTTGCGGTAGAACCAGGCTCTAACCACTGACAAAATCCCCTCATTAACTGGGCCCTCTCCAATACCGGTTCCTTTTCCATTTTCTTTTTTCGTGCCACACACACACATATCCACGTGAGTCACAGACCCAAGGAGGTCGACTGCTGGCACAGATAAGTTGTCGTTGGTGGGAAGGGTTTCAAGATAAGGGTCGTGAAATCCCCCACCCCCAGATTGGCTTTCTCAAGCACAGACCTCGGGGCGGCGTTTGGCTCAGCCTGCAAATCAGCAGCAGACGCGAGGGGGGGGGGATTGGTGGATCGCATCGCACCAAGCGTGTTGCGAAACTCCCTTCCAGCCGTGGGCATGGAGCCCGCGCGTGCCACACCACGTGGCCTGGCCGGGAGAAGGTGGCACAGCGAGTGCCGACTCCCACCCGCTGCGTCTGCACGTGCGCTGTCGATATGCGTGTATCCATAATACTCGTCACTAGTACAGCACGCCCGGTGTGTTGGAGGGTAAATCCACAACATTTACAATCCGAGAACGACGTTTCGCCAGCGATTGCAACCAGCATCATCAGGCGACAGCCAGATTTGTGGAGAAAACATCCTGTTTCGCTCTTAAATAGAGGGATGGATGTGATGTCGCTCACCTGTGAGCCCCACACGTGCGAAGACCGGGGGAGGCGGGGGGGTTAATGAATGCATATAAATTATAATTATGTGCTTATGTTGAACTTATTTCGCACCATACGTAGTCAGCCGTGCATCACGGTGCTAATCGGAGACGCGCCCTATAGCGGCGTTACCCCACTCGCTCCGGTTGCCTCCCACGCGTAAGCCACTCATCGACCGGCTGAAAACGCCTTCACGTACGGAGGGGACCGTAGAGCTCGGGGCGGTTGTTGGTGCCGGACCACCGCCTGGCTGCAGACATCGAGCTCTCTCCCGCGGCGTCCTCCTCGCGCCTCTGAGTCGCCCTCTCTCTCTTCGAGGACGAGGGGCGAACGCCGTGCGGTGACGACGCCGCGGAACGAGATGACATTGTTGAAATAATTATGAGAACGCATCCAAACTCGCGTACACACACAGCCACCGTGTTACGTCGTCGTCATCGTCATTAGCCAGCGTTTATCCACTGCCGGATGAAGGCCTCCGACCGAATCGTTTCCACGTCTCAAGATGTAGCTATGCAACCCCGCCCCCCCCCCCCCCGTGCAAGAAGCTGATTTCATTTCTCCATCTCCGCAGTGAATGTTCGCACGGGCGCGTTCTCTCCTTTGGCTCCCACTCCATCATTTGTCTCGGACCGCCGGTCATCATCCCTCCTGGAAACGTCTCTTTTGTGTGTTTAGCTTGCACCTCCAATAAGCATGGGTGTCTAGGTACGGCGCGAAAGAAGTTCCACGCACACACGTACACTGTTCCTTCATGCCCCAGTCCACTTGCTCCAGAATATATCATCCACTACGACGTCTCTGACCACTGCCCAGCGTCCTCTCAGCTCACCATCCTCGTGCACTTCCCAACATTTGTGCCAGATTCTTTGCCGGTGGCCACGTTTCCCGATGCATGCCACACAGCGGCTGAATAGGCACTGATTAAACGCGATATCTTTTTTTTCTTCTGGACGCAATGCGACAAGTCTGTCGGTTTTTCATTATTCTACACAGCGGAAGTGCTTTTGGAACTGCGCGGATTGTGTGTATCGGACTATTCACAAAACTAGCTTTGCACCGAGTCCTTACTAATGTAGTGACAGAGAAAGGTCACTACTGTGTCGGCCCGTACGAAGGCTGGGGGCCCCAAGGGGGTGCCTGGGGGGTCACGTGGTGGAGGGATCCGGACCCTCCCAGAGGTGGGGGAAGTGAGGCGTGTCCTGGGAAGGGAGGCGTGGCCTGAAGAGAGCCAGCCACGCCGGGGCGGAGCCAGCCACGCCAAACCAAATATAAGCGTGGTGTGAACGCAGAGCGAGGCTGCTGTTGTACTGTACTCCAAAGTGAAGACATCATCGGTCGTCAAGTCCCGAGTCGTCGTCCTGGGCCAGGCAGGCCGTTGCCTGCCTGGTCCAGTCTGTGTCGTGTTCCAGAGTGTTAGTGAGTTGAGGAAGGTGGTTACCACCTTATGTACAGTGTTATATTACTTACCGTTTAATAAATAGTGTTGCCTCCAAGCTGCGTGTGTGTGCACCTAATTCGGTACTACTACATTTGGTGTAGAAGTGGTCATCGAACTTTCGCTGATTAATTTGAAGAAGCTGTACCCTTCGCTGCCATGGTGTAAAAGCTGGCAGTGGAGTGCAAGACCCAACCGGAGGTGCGGATGGACGGTGTGGGTTGCACCTGGCCTCTCCCTGCGACGACCACGGAGTCTGGGGCCCCGGTGATGTGCCCCGGGGGATGGGCGACTGCAGCCTGCATGGGAGGAGGCTGCGAGCCCGGGCTGGTCGCCATCGACGGCGAGTTGGAGCGACGTCGCTCGTCAACTCGACCAGCTGCTGGTGGCAAGGGAGTGGCCGGGTGTTGGTGAGTGATGGCGAAATTGCAAGATGACGGAGCTGTGGCGTTCGCGCCATTTCGGCGGTGCCGGCGTTCCTGCCATTTCACTGCGGCGGCGTTCTCGCCAGTTTCACAGCGCCGGCGTTCCCGCCATTTGCACCATGCCGGCGGTTCCCGCCATTTCAACGTGTTGGCGTTCCCGCCTTTTGCGCCTTGTGTGCTGCGCCGGCCTGGCGGCGCGCCGCTGCAGCCCTGTGATTACGGGCCTCCCTCCCCACATTGAAGTAAGAAGAGCGGGGGAGGGCATCGGTGGTGAGAGCGAGAGGGGCCCGTGATTGAAGAGAGGGTTTCGACGTTGGAGACACTGCTGGGAGGGACTTTTTCAGTTTGACTCTCCGGTTTTGTGTTCCTCGCGGACGGTTAAATACGGCGTCGAGATCGGTATCTTCTGGGTGTAGTTAATGATTAATTCGTTGTTAGTGTCCCGAGCTCCGTTGATATCCTGTATGTTGCCGTGATAATGACTCGTGTTGTTACATCGTTTTGTTGCGAAATCGCCATTGTTATTGTGTATACTGTATGGAGTTTCGCTCGTGATTGTCACGTGTAACTGTAGGAAACTTTGATCGTCATTGTTGCCAAGGTACAGACCGTATGGAGCTTTGCTTGGAATTGTTAACAGTGTAGGGACTGTTGGGTACTTGCTTGTGATTATTTACTATGTACGGATTGTCTGGAGTATTGATTGTGTGTGTTGCCATGTGGGGACTGGATGGAGCATTGCGCCAAACGATTTACTGTACGAACTTCGTATACTGCATATACTGTATTAATCAATTCGGCGATTCTTGGGGTTTGTGTATAGTTTTTTTGCTCTCAAAATTCGAATGCCCTGAGTCCCATGGTTAATGTTGAAGGGGATTTTGAAATGACAGGTTCGGTTTGTTTCAAACTCACTGGTTGGTTCCTGTCCGTTGTTGCACAGATGATGTCTTTTGTGCGGGAATGCTCCTTGTGTTCTATATGGATCGGGGGTGCGTTTCCGTTAATTGCCGTCAAATTGCGTTGCTCTCTCCACTCGGTTGGTACAGCTGCAGGCTGCAATGCGAGTCTCGGAGATGATGTGTACGGATACGGGATGTGAGGTGTATTGTTGTGACCATTGAATATTCGGGATCGTCACAAATTGTGCGTACCTGTTCGGCATTGGATCAGTTCTGTGGGGGATCATAATTCAAATTGTATGTGTTGTGATGGTGTTAAATTGCGATGGTGACATGCTGCCAGGGATTTGGAATTGTGCTGCTGGCTGTCACCTATCTTGGGGCGCAGGTCCTGACCAGGATGGCCCAGTGAGTGTTGCGTGTCTAACATGAACGTTGTGGTCCCGTCATGCAATGGCTGACGGCTTGACCTGACAGCCCGGAGATTGAAACACTCCGTGGCATGTCTAGCCTAGTGGGCTGTGCGCTCACATGGCTTTGAGAGTGTGGTCCCGTCATGCAATGGCTGACGGCTTGACCTGACAGCCCGGAGATTGAAACACTCCGTGGTATGTCTAGCCTAGTGGGCTGTGCGCTCACAGGGCTCGGAGAGTGTGGTCCCGTCATGCTGTGTCTGACGGCTTGACCTGACAGCCCGGAGATTGAAACACTCCGTGGTATGTCTAGCCTAGTGGGCTGTGCGCTCACATGGCTCGGAGAGTGTGGTCCCGTCATGCAATGGCTGACGGCTTGACCTGACAGCCCGGAGATCGAGACACTCCGTGGCTTGTCTAGCCTGGTGGGCTGTGCGCTCACATGGCTCGGGGAGTGTGGTCCTGTCATGCTATGGCTGACAGCTTGACCTGACAGCTCGGAGGTTGAGACCCTCCGAGGCGCGTTGAAACAGTGGGCTGGAGATTCGTAAGGTTCAGGTGGAGTTGTCCTGTTACGTTGAGACTGTATCCCTCAGTTGTTAGGGTGCATGTTGTGCAATGAGTGAACGATGGGTCGTCTCAGCTCGGTCGGTACAGTTATATGCTGCGATGCGAGTCTTGGAGAGAGACTGGGTCGTCTCAGCTCGGTCGGTACAGCTATATGCTGCGATGCGAGTCTTGGAGAGAGACTGGGTCATCTCAGCTCGGTCGGTACAGCTATATGCTGCGATGCGAGTCTTGGAGAGAGACTGGGTTAAAATCCCCCCGATATGGCCGACGCGTCCTACTGGTTGTGACGCCGCGTCGGAAAGGCGGTGGGGTGGTAACATGGAAATTCCCCCCCCGATATGGCCGACGCGTGCTACTGGTTGTGACGCCGCGTCGGAAAGGCGGTGGGGTGGTAACATGGAAATCCCCCCCGATATGGCCGACGCGTGCTACTGGTTGTGACGCCACGTCGGAAAGGCGGGGGGGGTGCTAACGGGTGACTGTCATTGCATGCGTGATTCTAACGGGGGGGGGGGTCTGTACTGGAGCGTAAGTGGGTTAGCCAGTGTTCATGTATATTTGTTGTTAATTCCCCGTTTTCTATGCGGTTCCCTCTTACCCTCGTCGATTCTGTATATATTACGTGATTGTATTTCTTATCGGTCGCCGGTCATTTATTGATGTTGTTGGTTCGGAGGCACACCTTTTCGATGTTTCACAGTTGTGTTACAGCCGGGGACGGCTGTGTGTTTATACAGGGGGGGGTGATGTAGTGACAGAGAAAGGTCACTACTGTGTCGGCCCGTACGAAGGCTGGGGGCCCCAAGGGGGTGCCTGGGGGGTCACGTGGTGGAGGGATCCGGACCCTCCCAGAGGTGGGGGAAGTGAGGCGTGTCCTGGGAAGGGAGGCGTGGCCTGAAGAGAGCCAGCCACGCCGGGGCGGAGCCAGCCACGCCAAACCAAATATAAGCGTGGTGTGAACGCAGAGCGAGGCTGCTGTTGTACTGTACTCCAAAGTGAAGACATCATCGGTCGTCAAGTCCCGAGTCGTCGTCCTGGGCCAGGCAGGCCGTTGCCTGCCTGGTCCAGTCTGTGTCGTGTTCCAGAGTGTTAGTGAGTTGAGGAAGGTGGTTACCACCTTATGTACAGTGTTATATTACTTACCGTTTAATAAATAGTGTTGCCTCCAAGCTGCGTGTGTGTGCACCTAATTCGGTACTACTACACTAATGTAACTATTGACTTTACCTATTTTTTGTTTCTTCTTGGTTCTTTCGGTAAAGTCACGTAGAAGGAAAATAATAAAATAATAAAAATAAAACATTATAAAATTCTACGGAAGGAAAAGATAAAATAATAAAATAAAACATAATAAAATTATTTTATTATGTTTTGATAAAATAATTTTATTATGTTTTATTTTTATTATTTTATTATTTTCCTTCTACGTGACTTTACCGAAAGAACCTTGAAGATGAATCCCTGCAGTCACGAAAGCTTTAAATCGAAATTTATTTTTTTATTTGACTAGGTAAGTCCCACTGAAACTGAACTATATAGCTCTTTTTTCAGAAGCGACCAGGCTATCACAAATGATAGCTCAACGAAGTTGCTTATCACGTGGAAATGTATAGCGGCCAAATACTCTAAACGCGTGATGTTGTTTCTAAATGTGGAAGTAAAAAACGGAAGACCCGGAGAAAAATCCACGCGATCACGGGGAGAGAGACACGCAAACTCCAAATATACAGATTTCGGGGTCGGGATCAAACCCACGACCTCCTGCACACCAGGCGAGGTAGTTAACATCTCATAGCCACCGTGGCGCACACACAATGGTGCATGCTGCATTGTGTGTGCACTACGAACCCGGCCATCCGAGTTCGATTCCCGCTCGCGGGCCAACAGCGGTGGCGATTATCTGCGCCCGTACTAGTCCTCCCTTGGGTCGACTCGGCCTCAAATTAGTGCCTGGTTGCGTCGCGCAAACATCGCCACTGGGGGAGACAAAGGTGGCTGGGCGCGGTACTGACCCGCCAGACGTCCATAACACTCACAGCGCTTGCTCCCCCCCCCGACCCCCCAACAGTCAGCTCAAGGCTTACTCAAAGAAGGGGGGGAGGAAGAAATATTTCGTCTTCGTGACCCGCGTGCGTTCGAAGTGCCACCACGCATTGGAAGCGTGCGCGCTTCCCTGCAGCGGAGTGAGCCGCACTTTGCAAGCGGAGGTGTCGTCCTTCGTGCGCATGCTGCCCAGTACTCAGTGGTCAGATTATAGATAGTCGCAGTGACCCGTTCGTTGCTCATGCTGTATATATATATCAGTTGGTCATCCACCGCTTGTCGCCACAATGTGTGTGGTTGATGAGTGACAAACTACGACCCCGGCGCACCGAGTTCAATTCCCGCTCACGGTCAACACCAGTGAACCGGTCCTGGGCCTCCCCTAGGTCGACGCAGCCTCAAATGAGTACCTGGTGCGGTGTTTAAACATCGCCACGAGGGAGACAAAGGCGGCCGGGCGTGGTGCTGGCCACCCACCCCCTTAGTGCGCCGTGCGGACCTTCATTAGGTGCTCGCTAACAGCACTTGCCCCAACAGTCTGTTCAGGCTATGGGGGGGGAGGGGCGGTTGGGGGATGTTTGTCTGCGTCTGTGTCTAACTTTCATTTCATGAGCAATTTCCCGCAGCGTCGGTTTCTGAAAAATGAACGAATCGAAATAAATTATCTCGCGAGACGGGGGTGGGGCGGGGGGTGTGGGCAAACAAAAAAAGCAGAAGTTGCCGAGACTTTCAGTTTCGAATCGCACATTCGTCACGATCACCCACGACGGCCGCTCACGGTCCGTGACTCCTGACACGTGGCTCTCCACTCGACTGCGAAGTCGCGGTGCTCTGTGTCAGGGGCCGTCCGCTTAGTAGGGACGCAAAAATCTGCCAAAACTTGACCCCCTCCCTGTACGCACGCGGACTTTTTACACCCCCCCCCCCAAATCCTATAGAACGACCGATATTTAATCCATGCAGAAACGATCAAGGATGCATAATATTAACGTGTTTAAGCAAACAGATAGTCCACCGCCGGACTATATAATTAATTTGAAGGCCAATGTAGACAAATTATTGTCGAGGCTTCACCCCCTCCCCCCGTTTCCTATGCGTACATTGTCAGTAGACCCCCCCCCCCATACGCAAGCGTACGCGTTTGGGTGACCCCCCCCCCCCTCCATACGTACGTACTCAATGGATGGCCCCTAAGCGCACGGCGCTAGAGAGCTGCTCCCATCCACACCGACGATTGGAGGTGCGGATAGGAGGAGGGATGGAGGGAGGGGGGATGAACCTCACTGATCCGATCATCCTGTGGTTATCCCGGCCACCTTTGTCTCCCCAGTGCTGAAGGTTGCACGCGCAGCAAGTGAGCAATGTTTGTTTTAAGGCTGAAGCCACCCTGGACGAGGCCCAGAAGCGGTGCGGAGAGCTGCCACTGGTGTTTGCCGAGGCTGGGAATCGAACTCGGGGCACTTTGATTGGGTTCGCAGTGTAGTACGCTAACCACCGTGCCACCGCTCTTCTCGGTGATAACGTACATCACCAAAAATAAAGATAAAGTTATTTGGGGCAAGTGCACTTAGTGAATGGCACCTATGAAGGCCGGAACGGTACATGAGGGGGTGGGTAGCCAGCACCACGCCCGACCACCTTTGTCTCTCCAGCGGCGGTGTTTACACACCGAACCAGGTACTCATTTCAGGCTGAGTCGACCTAGGGGAAGCCCAGGAACGTTTCAGATTATCGTCACTGGTGTTGGCCGTGAGCGGGAATTGAACTCCGGTCGCCGGGTTCTTAGCGCAGTGCGCTAACCACGACACTACCGCTCCCCATACATACACACACACACGTGATGGCAACGTTCAGCCTTTTGCGATTGAATGATGACAATGTCACTGTGGGCTTGTGCCAATCTTGGTGCACTCAGAAGCCTTGGCTGGGCGGTGTGGATTTTCCGCCCTATCGCTGAGACAAACTGATGTTTTGCAAGTTCACGGTATTACGACTCATGCGGCATGTGCCATGCGCACATGAACGCAGACACGTACACTTACTCATGCAACTGACACGTGCCCTCTTCTCCAAAGACAAAGATCCCCCGTGTAGCCTTTAACAGACTACTGGGGCAAGCGCTGTCGCGATAACCTCTATGTACAATTTAGCCCATACATGAGTAATCTATTGCATCCACGTACACGCACTGTGATATAGACAGCACGTGACAAGAGTACGTTTAAAACACACGTATAGATAATACTGCATGTGGTCGCAAAGTGAGTGGTGTTCGTGAATAACAAGAATGAAAAATAGATATAAATTACAGCCCTTTGTGTCGATTCCCTGCTGGATGAAGCCCTGATCCCCACCCGCCTGGCCATACTTCATCACGTTGGTCAAGTGAAGGGGAGTTGGGTGAATGAATGTGGCTGGCAGGTAGGCGGAGGCTGCATTTTTTGGTTTTGGAAGCCAACACCGGCCGCAATTCTGGCAGCGATTTCAGCCGCATCACCTCTACATAACAAAAGGCTCAGTCCCATTTACACGTACCTTTACATCATCTGCACCTAGTCTACACAACAAAGGCTCAATCCTAACAGCGTGCTTCAGCCGCACAGAACCTCACAAAAATACTATCTAGAGCCTACCTTGGCTCCTCCCACCCTCAATCAGTATATATACAAGGACTGTTTTCTTGGAATTTCTCTCACTTGATACAGCTATCGTGCTGTGACGGTTACACCTGAAGACGAAAGCTTGTGTTGCCTCCGAAACGTCGTGCTTTTTATTTTATTTTTATTTAACTTTCATTAATTTTAATTTTTTACCTACGTGACTTTACCGACAAAACCTAAGAATATCTTGCGGAGGTGCTTAACAGCTGTACCTTCCCCTTCTAGCCCCGCCCACCTTCCCCTCCTAGCCCCGCCCACTTTCCCTTCTAGCCCCGCCCACCTTCCCCTTCTAGCCCCGCCCACCCTCCCAGTCCCTGACTGACACATTTAGATAAGCTCCTCCCCCCTCCCCTGAACCAGTATATAAGAGCTTGTCTCTTGGATTTCTCTTCACTTGATATCGTAAATTTGTCTGTGACGGTCCCACCTGAAGACGGAGATTTGTGTTGCCTCCGAAACGTCGTGATTTAATTTAGTTATGTTTCATTTATTATTATTTTATTATTATATTTTTTTACGTACGTGACTAAACCGAAAAAACCTAAGAGTATGGCTCACGGTTCTTGGGCGAATCGAACTCAGGTGGGCTGGGTTCACAGTGCAGCTGGCACGAATCTCTTGCGCGAACGATGCACTTTTTTTTTGGGAATGGGGGGGGTGTACCAGGTGGAGCCGCCTTTGTTACGATGCCCGAACACAACCATGGACGAGGACACTGATGCCACGTGCCATTGCTCTTCCGTCGGGCACGGTCAACGTAGACCAACATCGTGAACACGAGGTCACAGTGAGCTCAATGTTCGCAATGGGAATCGTTGCGTCTTTCCGCCGCTACGCAAAACGCCGCACGTGACGCCCTGACGCTTTTGTTTGGTTGGCTGATGCACGAAATTCGTTGTTTTGTTTTTGAGCCTCTGTTAAGCGACGAGCGGTTGAATGACCTCTTTCCACGCCGTGTCCGGTCACGGGGGTTTGTTGGCCATACTTCACCATGCTGGTCGGTGACAGGCTGGTTAAGGAGGGGGTGAGGTGGGGGGGGTAGACCTCGGTCTGATTGAGATGTCGCTCGCCACGGGTGTTTGGCTGTCACTGAGAGTCCAGCTCAGTCCGCCGGGTTCATTTATAGCGGCACTGCGCTCACCACTGTGCCACTACTCCCCCATTGTCTTGTGACTGTGTCTCTAAAGAGCGTGATAAGCACGTGGTTTACAGAAGCATCATTAATTAATGTCACCCATTTATACAATGTCCAAGCAAACAGGAGTGGTCTCACAGGGTACGCGGTGAGACTGATCCAGCAGTAGTTGTCAGTCTACCACGTGGCACCCTCTCTTATTCTTGGACACTCCCTCCAATTGCAGTTTTATTTATTTATTCAACTTCGATTCATTTACTGAAAACATTAATGCGACTCATTGAAATGAAATCAATGCATGTAAAGAAGGTACATCAAACGCCCGAATATTTTATTATTTAATTTCAGCCCCCCAACTTAATGAATAATTACCCCACGGCCTACGTCGTGCTCGTGGCGTGTCGCGTTTGGCTTCAGCCCCCCGGTGTCTGCAGATCCCTCGCTCGCTGAACACGTGCGCCCGCCCCCCCCGCCTGCCTGCCTGCCTGCCCGCCCGCCTGCCTACCCGCCTGCCTACCCGCCTGCCCGCCTGCCCGCCTGCCCGCCCGCCTGCCCGCCTGCCCGCCCGCCCTATCCCGCAACTCGCCGCTGTAGAGGTTGTGGCTTTAAAAAAAAAAGAAATCGTGCAGCTGTGTTTTCACCCCGTTCCCCTCTAAAGGCTGCGGCCACATCCTCCTCTCGCGTCTGTGATCGCCCCGAGCTGCCGTCGCCGCCACGGTGGCGAGGAGATGTTAACTACCTCGCCGGGTATGCGGGATGTTCTTGGGGTTCGATCCCGACCCTGACGACGCCTGCTGTATATTGAGAGTTTGCGTGTTTCTTTCTCTTTCTCTCCCCGTGGTCGCGTGGATTTTTCTCCGGGTCCTCCGGTTTTTTCTTCCACATTTAGAAAGAACATCGTGCGATTGGAGTGTTTGGCTGCTGCTGCTGCACGTGATGATGAGCCACTTCATTGAGCTATCATTTGTGATTGCCAGGTCGCGTCTGTAAAAGAGCTACATATGCCCGGTGGGCCTTACCTGGTTGAAAAAAAAAGTAGCCGCAGCTGTAGCGGCACATTGAATCGCACGCAACAACAACAACAACAAAGTTCAAGGAGCCCTGGAGCCTCAATTAAAAAAGGCATCTCAAAACACCAGCAGAGACACGCGCAGACTCGCGCAACCAACAGAAATTAGCCGAGACTAGGAACCGGCAGAATAGGACCGTCGCAATAATAATAAATTGTTGCAAACCACGCCAGTATGTGGGTTTCTGTGTTTTCTGTGTGTGAGTGAACACCGTTATCCTGTGATGGTTTAATTTTTTACGGGTCAACAAAGGTGACGAGTATAAGTTTGATCGAGTAGCAGGAAGCAGGCCAGGTGCCTCGAGGTGTATATATATATTCTTAAAGGACCTACTAAACGTGAACGTTTTTGTCCGTTTAACTAAAATTCGCATCTCACAAACAAAACATTGATTGTATGTTTGTTGAACTTCATTGGTACCTCATTTGCCAGTAAAAATATGATAATTGGTTTTCTTGCCCTTTAACCTGGCAACAAAACTGACACCTTTTTTTTACGAGGAGTCATGTTTGCATAGATCACAATACCTGCAGTCATAATGCAAACAAAAAACATAACTCTGATAATATATGCACTGTCCTTCTTTCGCACCGTACGTAGCCAACCGTGCTAATTATTTGGAAGCCGCTGGTGCTGTGCACTTTTAAATCTATATTGAAAACTAATTTCTGTTAAACTGCGTTTTGTGTTTTACTTGTTATCCTTTCCCCGCACATCCGATGAGCACGGCTGGATACGTACGGTGCGAAAGAAGTTCACCATCATAATCAAAATATTTTTTATACTGAAGGAATCCGATGAGCTATAAAGCGCTCTCTCACAGATCTCCAGTCGGGGCTGGTCAGAACGTTACAACAACAAACAACACAATAGGAGTGCCAATTGTAGCAAAGGTAAACAAATAACTTTAAAACAATCTCCAAATACAACTAAACTTTTATTTTTATTTTACCAGGTAAGGCTCACTGACCTATGGCTTCTTTTTTCAGAAGCGACCTGGCCACACACGGAAGCTCAACCAAGTGGCTTGCCACGTGCAAATGTATGAACGGCAAAGTAATCTGAACGTACGTTTCATACGCACAATCGTTGTGTTTGTTCATTACCACGGTGGTACGACGGCCGTGGCTGCAGTTGTGATCAGCGTGAGTGGCAAGGGCTCTCCCTCACTCTCCTCACTGATGAGAGTTTACACCAGATCATCGTCGTCATCATCATCATCTGTTGGTTAAAGTCGGTTCAAAATGAGCTCCACCTTGTAAGGCTACGCCAGTTGATGGAAAGTTAAAAGTTGTTGTTGTTGTTGTTTAAATAAAAAAATAATTAGGCTTTAACCTTTCCGGCATGAATATACAGGATGTGTTAAAAATGTTCAAACACCAAATAGACACCTATCACAAGGCATCAATTCTGCATTAAGCACGCACGCTTGTGGTAAAACGTGCAAACAACCATGCTTTGATAATTATAAATGTGTGTATGCATTGTCCTTAGCAGGTGAACTGTGCACCACGCCCCTCTTCCTCCCTCCCTCCTCGCAGAGAATGGATGAAGGTATCACGATTCATCATCGTCGCGATCCAATACATGATTTTAAAAAAATTGTCGCAATTCAGTGAATAGTTACAACTCCCAGTGGCTGCAGCTGTGATGCAAAGCAATACAAAATGCAACATATTTGAATAAATAAAGAGGGATGCTTACACTCGTGATTCAATCCGCATCTCTTAGATTTACAAATTGTGATTAATCAGCGAATCGTTCAAACCCTGAGCTGTTATCCGACGGATGTGCTCATTCCTGGCATGAGAATATGGAATTTCCACCAATGACTCGAACACAACGGTGACAATAATCTTTGCACGATGCTCAAAACCTCTCCCTCTGTTTCTCTCTCTCTCGTGATGTTGACATCGTTAACAACATTTTCATGAGCCCAACAATGAATACATCACCTACGCGATACTATAATGAGCATTATTCATTGATGTTGTTGTTATTGAGAGAGAGAGAGGCGTGAATCACGCGAACACACACGCACACGTGTCGCCTGTGGGTCACCCCAGGCCCGCCGAGGTCAGAGGGCAGATTGGGGCCAACGTGTTTCTGGGGAGCATGAACCAAACATTCTGTTTTACACATAAATAAAAAATAAAAAAAATAAAACATCACCTACCAAAAGCTTGTCACCAACATAAACTAAATTTAAATTTTATTTGAAACTTTCGTGACTGCAGAAATCCATACTCTTTGTTTCTTTCGGCAAAGTCACGTAGGTAGAAAAATTATAGATCACGACGTTTCGATCGCAACACAGGCAATTGTCATCTGGTGGGACAACCACAACAAGAAAACAACTGCTGCAGTAGTGACTTTACCGAAAGAACCAAAGAGAATAAAAAAAAATTGTTTCATTTTACCAGGTATGGCTCACTGAGCTGTAGAAAGCTCTTTTTTTCAGAAGCGAACTGGCGAAGAGAAATTATAGCTCACTGGAGTGGCTTATCATGTGGAAATGTACAGCAGCCGAATACTCGAAACGCATGTTGATTCTAAATGTGGAGGGAAACCCGGTGGACCCGGAGACATCTCATCGCGACCATGGGGGGGAGAGACACGCAGACTCCAAATATACAGCAGACGTCAGGGTCGGGATCGAACCCACGACCTCCTGTATACCAGGCGAGGTAGTTAACATCTCGCCACCGGGGCGCGCATCATCATTGCCCTCAGCTATTGTTTATCCACTGCTCGATAGACGCATCATCAGTATCAGCAGCCATTCTCTCTCCACTGCTGGATAGAAGCACCATCATCATCATGAGCATCATCAGTATCAGCAGCCTTCATCGTTCCATTTGCGGGTAACGACCTCCAACGTCGTAATTAATGTATCACAACACCGTCTGTATGGGGCATTTCTGCATGAACAGTTCCTTAAAACTTATGAGAATACGGCTTCCCTTTTCCAATCCAACCCCCCGGGCATTTAGATGAAATGTCACTGTTCAGGGTCACGGTTCAATTCCGGGATCGTCTTGTTTTCACTTCGTGGTGAATGCGCGTAGCCGCATGTATGTGGAACTTCATTAGCACCGCGCATCGCCACATGTGTGTTGAACTTATTTAGCACCGCGCATAGCCGCATGTGTGTGGAACTTCTTTAGCACCGTGCAAAGCCGCATGTATGTTGAACTTCTTTAGCACCGTGCAAAGCCGCATGTATGTTGAACTTCTTTAGCACCGTGCATAGCCGCATGTGTGTTGAACTTCTTTAGCACCGTGCAAAGCCGCATGTATGTTGAACTTCTTTAGCACCGTGCAAAGCCGCATGTATGTTGAACTTCTTTAGCACCGTGCATAGCCGCATGTGTGTTGAACTTTTTTAGCACCGTGCATAGCCGCATGCGTGTTGAACTTCTTTAGCACCGCGCATAGCCGCATGGGTGTTGAACTTCTTTAGCACCGTGCATAGCCGCATGTATGTTGAACTTCTTTAGCACCGTGCATAGCCGCATGTATGTTGAACTTCTTTAGCACCGTGCGTAGCCGCATGTATGTTGAACTTCTTTAGCACCGTGCATAGCCGCATGTATGTTGAACTTCTTTAGCACCGTGCGTAGCCGCATGTATGTTGAACTTCTTTAGCACCGCGCATAGCCGCGTGTATGTAGAACTTCTTTAGCACCGTGCATAGCCACATGTGTGTTGAACTTATTTAGCAACGTGCAAAGCCGCATGTATGTTGAGCTTCTTTAGCACCTCGCATAGCCGCATGTGTGTTGAACTTCTTTAGCACCGTGCATAGCCGCATGTATGTTGAACTTCTTTAGCACCTCGCATAGCCGCATGTATGTTGAACTTCTTTAGCACCTCGCATAGCCGCATGTATGTTGAACTTCTTTAGCACCGTGCATAGCCGCATGTATGTTGGACTTCTTTAGCACCGTGCGTAGCCGCATGTATGTTGAACTTCTTTAGCACCGCGCATAGCCGCATGTATGTTGTACTTCTTTAGCAACGTGCGTAGCCGCATGTATGTTGTACTTCTTTAGCACCGTGCATAGCCGCATGTATGTTGAACTTCTTTAGCACCGTGCGTAGCCGCATGTATGTTGAACTTCTTTAGCACCGTGCGTAGCCGCATGTATGTTGAACTTCTTTAGCACCGCGCATAGCCGCATGTATGTTGAACTTCTTTAGCACCGCGCATAGCCGCATGTATGTTGTACTTCTTTAGCACCGCGCATAGCCGCATGTATGTTGAACTTCTTTAGCACCGCGCATAGCCGCATGTATGTTGTACTTCTTTAGCACCGTGCATAGCCGCATGTATGTTGAACTTCTTTAGCACCGTGCGTAGCCGCATGTATGTTGAACTTCTTTAGCACCGTGCGTAGCCGCATGTATGTTGAACTTCTTTAGCACCGTGCGTAGCCGCATGTATGTTGAACTTCTTTAGCAACGTGCATAGCCGCATGTATGTTGAACTTCTTTAGCACCGTGCATAGCCGCATGTATGTTGTACTTCTTTAGCACCGTGCGTAGCCGCATGTATGTTGACCTTCTTTAGCACCGTGCATAGCCGCATGTATGTTGAACTTCTTTAGCACCGTGCATAGCCGCATGTATGTTGACCTTCTTTAGCACCGTGCATAGCCGCATGTATGTTGAACTTCTTTAGCACCGTGCGTAGCCGCATGTATGTTGAACTTCTTTTGCACCGTGCGTAGCCGCATGTATGTTGAACTTCTTTTGCACCGTGCATAGCCGCATGTATGTTTAACTTCTTTTGCACCGTGCGTAGCCGCATGTATGTTGAACTTCTTTTGCACCGTGCGTAGCCGCATGTATGTTGAACTTCTTTTGCACCGTGCGTAGCCGCATGTATGTTGAACTTCTTTTGCACCGTGCGTAGCCGCATGTATGTTGAACTTCTTTTGCACCGTGCTTAGCCGCATGTATGTTGAACTTCTTTAGCACCGTGCGTAGCCGCATGTATGTTGAACTTCTTTAGCACCGCGCATAGCCGCATGTATGTTGAACTTCTTTAGCACCGCGCATAGCCGCATGTATGTTGAACTTCTTTAGCACCGTGCGTAGCCGCATGTATGTTGAACTTCTTTAGCACCGTGCATAGCCGCATGTATGTTGAACTTCTTTAGCACCGCGCATAGCCGCATGTATGTTGTACTTCTTTAGCACCGTGCGTAGCCGCATGTGTGTTGAACTTCTTTAGCATCGTGCGTAGCCGCATGTATGTTGAACTTCTTTTGCACCGTGCATAGCCGCATGTGTGTTGAACTTCTTTAGCATTGTGCGTAGCCGCATGTGTGTTGAACTTCTTTAGCACCGTGCGTAGCCGCATGTGTGTTGAACTTCTTTAGCATCGTGCGTAGCCGCATGTATGTTGAACTTCTTTAGCACCGTGCGTAGCCGCATGTGTGTTGAACTTCTTTAGCACCGTGCATAACCGCATGTATGTTGAACTTCTTTTGCACCGTGCATAGCCGCATGTGTGTTGAACTTCTTTAGCACCGTGCGTAGCCGCATGTATGTTGAACTTCTTTTGCACCGTGCATAGCCGCATGTATGTTGAACTTCTTTTGCACCGTGCATAGCCGCATGTATGTTGAACTTCTTTAGCACCGTGCGTAGCCGCATGTATGTTGAACTTCTTTAGCACCGTGCGTAGCCGCATGTATGTTGAACTTCTTTAGCACCGTGCGTAGCCGCATGTATGTTGAACTTCTTTTGCACCGTGCGTAGCCGCATGTATGTTGAACTTCTTTAGCACCGTGCATAGCCGCATGTATGTTGAACTTCTTTAGCACCGCGCATAGCCGCATGTATGTTGATCTTCTTTAGCACCGTGCATAGCCGCATGTATGTGGAACTTCTTTAGCACCGTGCATAGCCGCATGTATGTTGAACTTCTTTAGCACCGTGCATAGCCGCATGTATGTTGAACTTCTTTAGCACCGTGCATAGCCACATGTATGTTGAACTTCTTTAGCACCGTGCGTAGCCGCATGTATGTTGAACTTCTTTAGCACCGTGCATAGCCACATGTATGTTGAACTTCTTTAGCACCGTGCATAGCCGCATGTATGTTGAACTTCTTTAGCACCGTGCATAGCCGCATGTATGTTGAACTTCTTTAGCACCGTGCATAGCCGCATGTATGTTGAACTTCTTTAGCACCGTGCATAGCCGCATGTATGTTGAACTTCTTTTGCACCGTGCGTAGCCGCATGTATGTTGAACTTCTTTAGCAACGTGCATAGCCGCATGTATGTTGAACTTCTTTAGCACCGTGCGTAGCCGCATGTATGTTGAACTTCTTTCGCACCGTGCGTAGCCGCATGTATGTTGAACTTCTTTAGCACCGTGCATAGCCGCATGTATGTTGAACTTCTTTCGCACCGTGCGTAGCCGCATGTATGTTGAACTTCTTTCGCACCGTGCGTAGCCGCATGTATGTTGAACTTCTTTAGCACCGTGCGTAGCCGCATGTATGTTGAACTTCTTTCGCACCGTGCGTAGCCGCATGTATGTTGAACTTCTTTAGCACCGTGCGTAGCCGCATGTATGTTGAACTTCTTTCGCACCGTGCGTAGCCGCATGTATGTTGAACTTCTTTCGCACCGTGCATAGCCGCATGTATGTTGAACTTCTTTAGCACCGTGCGTAGCCGCATGTATGTTGAACTTCTTTAGCACCGTGCATAGCCGCATGTATGTTGAACTTCTTTAGCACCGTGCATAGCCGCATGTATGTTGAACTTCTTTAGCACCGTGCGTAGCCGCATGTATGTTGAACTTCTTTAGCACCGTGCGTAGCCGCATGTATGTTGAACTTCTTTAGCACCGTGCGTAGCCGCATGTATGTTGAACTTCTTTAGCACCGTGCGTAGCCGCATGTATGTTGAACTTCTTTCGCACCGTGCGTAGCCGCATGTATGTTGAACTTCTTTAGCACCGTGCATAGCCGCATGTATGTTGAACTTCTTTAGCACCGTGCGTAGCCGCATGTATGTTGAACTTCTTTAGCACCGTGCGTAGCCGCATGTATGTTGAACTTCTTTCGCACCGTGCGTAGCCGCATGTATGTTGAACTTCTTTAGCACCGTGCATAGCCGCATGTATGTTGAACTTCTTTAGCACCGTGCGTAGCCGCATGTATGTTGAACTTCTTTAGCACCGTGCGTAGCCGCATGTATGTTGAACTTCTTTAGCACCGTGCGTAGCCGCATGTATGTTGAACTTCTTTAGCACCGTGCGTAGCCGCATGTATGTTGAACTTCTTTCGCACCGTGCATAGCCGCATGTATGTTGAACTTCTTTCGCACCGTGCGTAGCCGCATGTATGTTGAACTTCTTTCGCACCGTGCGTAGCCGCATGTATGTTGAACTTCTTTAGCACCGTGCGTAGCCGCAAGTATGTTGAACTTCTTTCGCACCGTGCGTAGCCGCATGTATGTTGAACTTCTTTAGCACCGTGCGTAGCCGCATGTATGTTGAACTTCTTTCGCACCGTGCGTAGCCGCATGTATGTTGAACTTCTTTCGCACCGTGCATAGCCGCATGTATGTTGAACTTCTTTAGCACCGTGCGTAGCCGCATGTATGTTGAACTTCTTTAGCACCGTGCGTAGCCGCATGTATGTTGAACTTCTTTAGCACCGTGCATAGCCGCATGTATGTTGAACTTCTTTAGCACCGTGCATAGCCGCATGTATGTTGAACTTCTTTAGCACCGTGCGTAGCCGCATGTATGTTGAACTTCTTTAGCACCGTGCGTAGCCGCATGTATGTTGAACTTCTTTTGCACCGTGCATAGCCGCATGTATGTTGAACTTCTTTTGCACCGTGCATAGCCGCATGTATGTTGAACTTCTTTTGCACCGTGCATAGCCGCATGTATGTTGAACTTCTTTTGCACCGTGCATAGCCGCATGTATGTTGAACTTCTTTAGCACCGTGCATAGCCGCATGTATGTTGAACTTCTTTTGCACCGTGCATAGCCGCATGTATGTTGAACTTCTTTAGCACCGTGCGTAGCCGCATGTATGTTGAACTTCTTTAGCACCGTGCATAGCCGCATGTATGTTGACCTTCTTTAGCACCGTGCATAGCCGCATGTGTGTTGAACTTCTTTAGCACCGTGCATAGCCGCATGTATGTTGACCTTCTTTAGCACCGTGCATAGCCGCATGTGTGTTGAACTTCTTTAGCACCGTGCATAGCCGCATGTGTGTTGAACTTCTTTAGCACCGTGCATAGCCGCATGTGTGTTGAACGTCTTTAGCACCGTGCGTAGCCGCATGTGTGTTGAACTTCTTTAGCACCGTGCATAGCCGCATGTGTGTTGAACTTCTTTAGCACCGTACATAGCCGCATGTATGTTGAACTTCTTTAGCACCGTGCATAGCCGCATGTGTGTTGAACTTCTTTAGCACCGTGCATAGCCGCATGTATGTTGACCTTCTTTAGCACCGTGCATAGCCTCATGTATGTTGAACTTCTTTAGCACCGCGTGCATCCAACTCGTGCTCATCATTCATGGCTATCATTGGTGTGATTATTTTTGTTTTCTTAATTAACCAGCCATTTATTTCTCTACGGATCACACGTGGATTGGAATGGAACGAAGTTCATTTCAGCCGAGGTGACGGTACGAGTCGTTCTAGATTTGAAGCTTTCGTGACTGCAAGGATTCATACTCTTAGTTTTTTCGGTAAAGTCACGTAGGTGAAAAAATGAAATTTAAAATTAATAAAAATAAAATAATAAAAATCACGACGTTTCGGAGGCAACACAAGTCTTCGTCATCAGGTGGGACCGTCACAGCCAGATTTGCTGTATCAAGTGAGGCAGGGATTCCAAGATGCAAGTTCTTAAATACAAGTTAAGGTACGAGTCGTGTTTGAGGTGACACGAGAAGGGTGACCCGTGTCTCCCACCAAGAGCAGAACAGCGCGCGGACGTCCAGAATCCGACACCCTCGTTCGAGTCCCAAACGCAGCAACCTTCGCAGTCGTGGACATTCCTCCTCGAAGACGACGATGGGTGGCGTGGCCATCAACCGCATCGGAAACGTCAGCGGGACGATGTCTCACCACGTCTCCTTCGTTGAACGGGAAATTAAAGTCACGAGCCGTCGCAGTGCGATCGAGGCGACTGAAACAAACCTACGGACCAAACAGTAAACCCATGGAGACGCCTCCAGACTCGTACAGATATATTTCGATTTAAAGCTTTCGTGACTGCAGGGATTCATCTTCTTGGTTTTTTCAGTGAAGTCACGTAGAATGGAAATAATAAAATAATAAAAATGAAACATTATAAAATCATTCTCACGACGTTTCGGCCACAACGCAAGCAGCCGTCCTCAGGTGAAGAACAGGTCTGTCGAGAAGACGATTTAAAGCTTTCGTGACTGCAGGGATTCATCTTCTTGGTTCTTTCGGTAAAGTCACGTAGAATGTAAATAATAAAATAATAAAAATAAAACATAATAAAATAATTCTCACGACGTTTCGGCCACATCGCAAGCAGCCGTCCTCGGGTGAAGAACAGGTCTATCGAGAAGACAGAGTCTGAATGAAACACCCCAGGATTGGAGCATCCATTTAAGCTGGGTTGGAGGGAGAAGAGAGCCTAGACAAAATAATTTGCACATCAAGAGGAATTTAGCATATTTACAGATATATTCAAGACAAACCACAGTGCGATTGCGGTATAAAAAAAACCCAAAGCTATGGGCCATATAGTAAACCACGCTAGTCTGTCCTCCTTCAACGGGGGAGGAGGAACACACGAACTCTCCCCTGAAGCCCTCCCGTCACAAGTATCAGACCTCAGCGTTGGCATCTCGCTCCTGAACGTATTTCTGCCATCGCACGCGAGGATAAACGAGTGGTGCGATGCGTTTAGACATCGTGCCGTGTCTCCACTGCGTGCGGCAAAGCCGTGGGCCCCGTTGCTTCGTGTCACCTAATCGTGCTCGCTTGCACTCAATCCCCTGGGTTTTTTTCTGTTTCATTTATTTGGTATAGCCCTGTGAGCCATTCGGCTCTTGAATCGGGTGCAACTGCAACAAACAAAAAACAAAAACATGAACAAGAAAACATCTTAAAGTGAATATGTGACTAAGTGCAAACAGAAAATCCAAGAAAAGACAGCAAAATATTGCAGAAAAAGCACCGTACACCAACGCTGTGTGCAAAAATCCCAGTGAGATGCAAGTCAAACAACAACAACCACAAGACAACTTAGATTAAGGCCATCAGTCTAACTCCATACTACAACAAACAAACATGGCCAAACCAAAAAGTGTTTTCGAAATCACCAAAATAAAGCCATAAAAGCAATGTAACGGTGATCATAGGAACTGTGACCGAATTTTCACAATAAACGACATGTACCACCAAACCATGCAGCCATAGCTGGCTGCATGAGTCACTCCACAACAGCAGGAGGAGCATCAGTCGGAGTATCAAACCTTCCACAGAAAATACATTGGCTTTTTCCGAGCCTTGCTTAAGTCTCTCCATTGCAAACTCGTGTTGTTGGACAGCAAAACTCCCAAATAGCAGAAGCGTTGTAAAAGTTTCTAGATGCTGCTCATCCATCATCCGGGGTTATTCATCAAATTCCCAACTTCCTGCTTGGATAGAGTTTTGTTTTCTCTGAAGTCCAACTTTTTCTGAGCATCATTAGCGGGAAATCGTTAGTTGAAAACAAGCACAGTGCAAAAAAGAAATAAAACAGTCAGCATAATAATAATACGAACATCAGCAATGACACAAAGATTAGGCGTACATTTAGGTTTCATAACCCAAGATTCTGGAATTGCTAATGTATCTGAAAGACGAAATAGTTAATTAATTTACATGACATATCATCATTTTACGAGGCAATGGACAGAAATTACAGGAAAAACTAAATTATTGTATTTACCAGTAAATGCTCACTAAGCTATACAGCTCTTTTCGATTTAAAGCTTTCGCGACTGCAGGGATTCGTATTCTTGTTTCTTTCGGTAAAGTCACGTAGAAGGGAAATAATAAAATAATAAAATATAAAACAATAAAAATTCTCACGACGTTTCGACTGCAACACAAGCAATCATCATCAGGTGATCATCAGGTGATGATGATTGCTTGTGTTGCAGTCGAAACGTCGTGATACATTTTTTTGTTTAATATTTTATTATTTCCCTTCTACGTGACTTTACCGAAAGAACCAATAATATACAGCTCTTGTTTAGAGGCAACCTGGCCACAGATGATAGCTCAACGAAGTGGCGTATTTCGTCAACACACGGGCACCTGGTAAGGATGTCCCCCGGGCAGACTCCCCCTGGAACGATACCGGGCGGTACGTCCCACTGGGCGAAGACCCCGGGGTCGGCCCAGGACACGCTGCTGCTGCTGTTGCTGCTGCTGCTGGCGGGACGATGTCGCTCGGCTGGCCTGGAAACGCCTGGGAATTCCCCAGGGAGAGCTAGGGTCAGTGTATAGCAGTGTAGTAGTGTATAGTGTAGTGTATAGTAGTGTGTAGTGCAGTGTATAGTGTAGTATAGTAGTTTATTGTGCAGTGTAGTAGTGTATAGTGTATAGTAGTGTAGCGGTGTATAGTTGTGTAGTATATAGTAGTGTAGTGTATAGTGTAGTATAGTAGTGTATAGTGTAGTGTAGTAGTGTATAGTAGTAGCTCTCAATGCTCTGATAGTGCGCTGTTTTTGAGTTGTACGCCTTTTGGCGTCATCTGGTCCAACACCAATGGAGACTAGGCTCTAAGAAAAGCTGTCTCGGGTGTGGACCAATCAACTTCAAGGGCAGTGCATATCATTATCATTATCAGAGTTGTTAATTTTTGTTTGCATTTTGACTGCTTGTGTTGTGGTTATTGCAAACATGATGCATTGTATAAAGGTGTCAGTTTTTGTACCAGTTTTAAGGGTGAAAACCTACTACTATATTTTGCCACTGGTAAAAGAGGTCTCATAGTGTAAAGTAGTGTAGTGTATAGTAGTGTATAGTGTAGTAGTGTGTAGTATTGTAGTGTAAAATAGTGTAGTGTATAGTAGTTTAAAGTGTAGTAGTGTATAGTTAGTATATATTGTAGTAGTGTATAGTGGTGTATAGTGTAGCAGTGTATAGTAGTGTATAGTAGTGTAGTGTATAGTGTAGTATAGTAGTGTATAGTGTAGTAGTGTATAGTGGTGTATAGTGTAGCAGTGTATAGTAGTATAGTAGTGTATAGTGTAGTATAGTAGTGTATAGTGTAGTGTAGTAGTGTAAAGTGTAGTAGTATATAGTAGTGTAGTGTATAGTGTAGTATGGTAGTGTATAGTGTCGTAGTGTATTGTCGTGTAGTGTATAGTGTAGTAGTGTATAGTAGTGTATAGTTAAGTAGTGTATAGTAGTGTATAATGTATAGTTGTGTATAATAGTGCATAGTGTAGCAGTGTATAGTTTGGCAGTGTATAGTAGTGTAGTGTATAGTAGTGTATAGTGTCGTCGTGTATAGTGTAATAGTGTATAATAGTGTAGTGTATAGTGTAGTAGTGTATAGTAGTGTATAGTGTAGTGTAGTAGTGTGAGGTAATGTAGAGCTTGAGTCTATCTCCAGGGAAAGAGCGTTGGGCTACCCTACTCATTAAACAGCCGCCGCGACCCTCACCAGGACAAGCGGATTGAGAAACGAACGGATTTGTAGGAGCAGCCAAGCAATCTAAATACATTTTATTTCTAAATGTGGAGCGCAAACCCCGGGGAACAATCCACTTCGACCAGGGACAGAACCCACGACCTCCTGCGTGAAAGGAGATGCAGATACCATCTACTCGACACCAAATTAAACGATTGGATAGAAGAGTGCGCAAAGTGGAACTCAAAATATCTACGGACAAAGCTTGTCCTTCTTGCGTAAGGCATTTTTGGGGATTGCAACGTATTGCAAATTGATGTCGAAATTTGATCGGTAAATTTGGCCATTGAAAAGGACCTTTGGTGTTGCAATCCTGATCGGGAGGCTTCTTTGGGGGCGTTCGATCGCCGGGTTGATGGCATTAGTTTGTGACGAGCACGTAAGGGGCCGTCCATAAATGACGTCACGCACCTGGGGGGGGGGGGGGGAGTCAGACATTTGTGACGATGTGTGTCGAGGGGGGGGGGGTGAGAAATGTGACGTCACATCAAAATGCGCAACTTTAAATAAATATAGACAACACGTTCTACTTAATTGAATAGACTTTCTAATACATATTTTCTCCTACAACATCAGAGTGCAGCGCCACATTAACTACGCACTACAATGACAATAGTTTAAAGCGATTTGAAGCATGTTTAATTTTGGGGCGGGGGCAGAGCTTTGTGACGTCATATTTGAGGGGGGGTCTGACTTTTTGTGACGCCGTGTCACGAGGGGGGGGGGAGGTCAAAAATCGTCCAAAATCGCGTGACGTCATTTATGGACGGCCCCTTTTCGGGCGTTCGATCGCCGGGTTGATGGCATCAGTTTGTGACGAGCACGTGAGAGTGGAGCCCGCGGGAAGGTTGTCATCTCCTCCACCAGCAATGCCTTAAACTAATTCATATGTATGTGTCCTGCAGAAGGGACACTGCCTGAAACGTTGGCCTTCCACATTCCGGAACCTCAGCCTTGATTCGGAGTAGTCTGTCGCGATTCTCTGCATCGTCAATGAGCAACTATTTAGCTCGCTGTAATTTAGTGTTCATTAAGCGTCTCAGATGTTCATTACATAATGAATGTAATTCAGTGTAGCATGATATGCTTTTTTTGCAATTGCGTAACGATGCTCAGTATGCCGATGAATGCATTAGGGAGCACGTATTATTTTTTTTCATGATGCGGGTGCGAATTGGGTACAACGCGATCGGTTGAACGCAACTACGTCGCGCGTGGTGGAATAAGCGGTTTGTGCGACCGCTTCGGTGTAGCAACATCGCACGAGGCATTGGGATGCTGCTGGATGCTTCTAGACGCTGTTCGGCCCGGCGCACGCATCTCACGTGTTAGCGCGGACAGTGCCTTACCCCCTATATTTCACATTATTTATTATAACGCGATGTTTCCATAACGCGGGCGGACTGTGCACTCCGTTGGCTGCGAGGAGGAAAGATCAACGCATCTTCGCAGAAGGAAGGGGCCGAGCAAAGGGCTGGGGTTTAGGTCCTCTTTTGCTCACGGCCAGAGTCGTACGCGTCTTCCTCATCGGGCAGCTCCATGTGGGGGGGGGGGGGGGGCATCTGTTGGATGAGCCCTTGGGGGGTCCGTGTTGGTAAGAGGATGGTTTTTTTTACGCACAAACCCAACCACACCCCCCACCATCACCACCTCTCAAGTCGGCGTCAGGGCCACAGCGTGCTCATGAGACTCACGAAACCTCACCATGGCCGCGACGAATTGAGTGGAGCTGGCTCGGGTGTGCAACGCCAAGCTGTGGTCACTACCACCGGCACACACTTGTGATAAAACGCGTGTTCTATAGAGAGCGGTCGTGTAGCGGATAGCGCGCTGCGCTACAAACCCGAGTTCGATCCCCGCTCACGTCCAACACCAGTGACGATTATTTGAACCTGGTCCTGGGCCTCCCATGACCAGCCTCAAATGAGTTACCTGGCGCGGTGTGCAAACATCGCCACTGGGGAGACAAAGGCGGCCGGGCGTGGTTGCTGGCCACCCACCCCCCTTCGTGTGCCGTGCCGGCCTTCATAGGTGTTCGCTAACGGCACTTGCCCCAACAGTCTGTTAAGGCTACGCGGGGAATCTTTGTCTTTTTATCGATCTGGATTCCCACGATAGTCTTACCGGCCCGCCGACGGGGTCAGGTGCTTAGCTCTGAGAGGGTCACGTGGCCTGCCACGTGGCCCGCCACGCTCTCTGTTCTGACAGCGCGGCGACGCCTTGAGCCGGGCAGCCCTCCGATTGAGCCGTGGCAACGGCGTCTCTCGCTGAGCTGGGCTTGATGACCGTGAGTTTATCTTAAACTGAGCTTTTAAACATGACAAAAGCAGTGGGTTTTAGCCTGGGATTTAGCGAGCGTAAAACGTGTAACCTAACCTGAGCATAGGGCACCCCCTTGGAGAAGGTGGGGGAGGGGGGGGGATCGGAGCACGAGGTGACGAGTTCACAGCAACACCGGCTCGTGCAGCAGCAGCAGCAGCGGCGGTGGCACAGTGATCGAGCTGACGCAATAGGGGGGTAGGTCTTTGGGTTTGTTTCGCAACGGCCGTGCACAAACGTAGCATGGGCGAAGTTGAAAGCCAGTACGGTGTCGCCTTGCTGACACCCACGCTATATTGGATACGTTGAACCGCAGGGGCCCATTTGTGGGTAGAGTGGCATGCGTCTTTGTTTCACGTGGGTGAACACATTCCTGCGGAGGGAGCTGGTAGGAACGTTGGGTTGCTCGGGCAATGGCCAGGGTCAACGGCGGCGTGGTGTATTCCGCAAATATGCCCGACTGTGAGGGCGGGCACAAGCCGGCGTGAGTAGGTTAAACGTTGAGTTTTATAAGGGCACCACGGGGTGACCAGCCCTTCCCCACCCAGCCCCACCCCTCCCATCCCCCACCCAGCCCCAACCTCCCCACCCAGCCCCTCCCCACCCGCCCCACCCAGCCACCCCCCCACCCTCCGCACCCAGCCCATCCCCACCCTCCCCTCCCCACACAACCCTTCCCTGCACGACGGACACAATAATCCCCTGTGGGCTGGTGTAACCAGGAGGTTCCTACCAGTACAATGTGCTCCTGCTGAGCTGCGAATGCATTCGTGTGGCTTTTTGACAATGGCCCGAGCTTCCGTTACTTAAAAAAAAACACTCAACACCTTCGTCACGAGACACTGCCCTATAAAGAGAGGAAGCAAATAATAGGATTGGCATTTCAGGCAATAGTTGGTACCGTAAACTAAACTAAACCATTTTTTATTTCATCACGTAAGGCCCACTGAGCTACAGAGCTCTTTTTTTAGAAGCTACCTGGCCACAAGTGATCGCTCAACGAAGTGGCTTACCGTCATGTTTGAAATGTATAGCAGCCAAATACTCTAAAGGCGTGTTGGTAAATATGGTGGAGGGGAAAAAACGGAGAACCCGGAGAAAAACCCACGCAACCACGGGGAGAGAGACACGCAAACTCCTAATATACAGCAGCAGGCGTCAGGGTCGGGATCGGGATCGGGATCGAACCCACGCCCTCCTGTATACCAGGCGGGGTAGTTAACATCTCGCCACCACGACACCCATCATTATTGCCCTCAGCTATTGTTTATCCACTGCTCGATAGACGCATCATCAGTATCAGCAGCCATTCTCTCTCCACGGCTAGATAGAGGCACCATCATCATGAGCATCATCAGTATCGTCAGCCTTCATCGTTCCACTTGCGGGTAACGACCTCCAACGTTGTAATTAATGTATTACAACCCACGCCCTCCTGTATGCCAGGCGAGGTAGTTAACATCTCCTAGCCACCGTGGTGCCATGTGGTTGAGTCGTGTGCCGCTGCCAACGCGCTGTCACCAAATAATTCCGATGAATGGCTCTGCCGACAATGTTTACGAAATACTGAACACGCTTACCTAAACTGCAATGATAACAGATATTCGCAATTGGGTTGGAATTTTTTTTTTTTTAATGCGACGCCCCCATTGTCATCGTTGACATGTCCGTGCAATGAGGTATCGACAAACGTTAATTGATTACGTGATTACATCCAACATTAGTTGTACCTACGTTTGCAATGCAAAGCCAGGCCAGCAAAGATATACGGGCTGAAGGTTTAATAAAAATACTCAACGTTAGATTACCGGGCTCATAGATCAGCGCCGAATCGCCGTTACTTGCATTCTTGGAAACAGCAGTTCAAATTAATGCTCCGGTTACCAGATAGCTGGTCACGAGAAAAAACCCCCACACCCCTCCCCCCATATATCTCATTCCATAAGTCAAACAAACCGATAACATTTGTCTCCCTCTGTCTACGTGCCGTGTTCTTTCGCACAGACGGCGGCGATCGCGGCGTTCCTTCCCATTAAATCTGTCCCTGACCTGCACGAGACGCTCCACCCAGTTGCGTACGATCGTCCAAATTTCTCATTTAATTTCAATTCGCTGTCTTCCCTTGCATTCTTGTGCCTACTGCTTAACCCAGTCAAAACGCCATATACCGTCTCTTATTTTCTCATTGCCCGTCGAAGACATGTAACTTTTGATAACTCATTTCTTTTGAACTGCTTTTTGTGTTTAGTTTATTGTCCCCCCTCCCCCGCCGCTCACCTCCGATTAGCATGGTTGGCTACGTACGGTGCGAAAAAAGTTCAACACGCATATATACGTAAATTGCCCTTCCGCCAATAATAACATTTTACATGCTAAAGTTTACATTTCCACTGTCAGACAACGGCCTCTCCAAGCCGTCACCATCTCCCACGGTCTTGCCGTGTAACATTCCGCGTAGCACCAGAGACGCGCGGGAGCTCATTTTCCGTCGTTCCATCTTCCACGGTGGTCGTCCTCTTATAAACTATTCAACTTTTAATTTTTTTTATTTTATTTTACCAGGAAAAATACCACTCAGCTATATCGCCTCTTTTTCAGAATTTACCTGGCCACAAAGTGTTTTATCGTCACGTGGACATGAGTACAGCAGCCAAATACTCTAAACTCCCCGATGTTTATTCTGGATTAATCTTCTTGGTTCTTTTGGTAAAGTCACGTTCTTCACCTGAGGACGGCTGCTTGCGTTGTGGCCGAAACGTCGTGAGAATTTTATTTTATTATGTTTTATTTTTATTATTGTATTATTTCCCTTCTACGTGACTTTACCGAAAGAACCAAGAAGATGAATCCCTGCAGTCACGAAAGCTTTAAATCGAAATTCATTCTGGATGTGGAGGGAGGGAAATCAACCGTAGGAGGCCCTCTGGAAAAAAATCCATGCTGCCCAACGGGGAGAAAAACATGCCAAACTCCAAATATGCAACGGGCGTCAGGGTCGGGATCGAACCCAATACCTCCTGTACACCAGGCAGTGCCAGATTAAGCTAGTACGGGGCCAGTAGCATATGTTATAAAGGGTTCTACATAAAAAAAAAACTACATATTAAAACACGCATTTTTTACTTGCATTGTAAAGTAAGTGTAGTTTTCCATTTGCTTGACAGCAAAATAATACGACAAATCGCTAACCTTAAACACACAGTCGTTCATAAAATTTGAAGGCAGTATAGTACTATTGTAATAGAGCAAGTGCAGAATCACTGAACCGGATTTGATAGCTCGAAAGCATTTAGCGCGGGGCCCTTGAAAGTGCGGGGCCCGTAGCTACTGCATATGTAGCTACTTTTGCTACTAGGATAATCCGGCGCTGATACCAGGCCAGGTGTAGTTAACATCCAGGCCAACCGTGGCTCCCCAAATGTCAGTCCCAAGCCTGCAGCCGTTGACCTCGGTCGGTGCACAGACTCTCTGCTGCGTCCTCCAGTTGTGACCTCCTGGCAAAGACGTATCCAGTTTGTGTTGGTGACATCGTCGCACGGGGCCTTTGCTTTGCTCCGTTTTATATTTGAGGCCCAGTGTATATACTGCTTTTGTTTAAACACGTAGTAGGTGGGGGGGGGGCGGGGTTAGATGGCGTAAAAAATAAATGCGTCGTTAAACCTGCCACCACCCGACACAGCCAATTAGTAAGGTTTGTCAAGTAGACTAAACATGCCAATTCGTTACTAGTTCAGCACACTGGTGTGTTGGAGAGTAAACCCGCAACATCTACAAACCTTACTCATTGGCTGTGTCGAATGGTGGCGGGTTTAATGACACGTTTATATTTACGCGATCTAACACCCCCCCCCCCAAAAAAACCCTCTGTTATGGAAAAACTACTTTGATTTCTTGACCCCCAAGCACGTACATTTTTTTCCCATTTTAACATTTTAAATTTTTTTCACATTTAACATTTTTCTTTTTACAATTTTACACACCACGCGTTTATTTTACAGATCTGCTCCAATGTTTTTGAGCACGGGAGCTCGGCAAACGGGAGTGACCTCCGCTGCAACACTCCCACCGTGCACGCGCGTGCGTTCGCACGCGCACGCACGCACGCAAATCACGCGGCACTCAAACGTACGCACAGATGAGTGTGGGTGAGACAACGCGCCCACAACCGTGTGCATTGAACTTCTTTGCAAATGTAACTTTGTAAATGTAACTTGGCAGCTGGATTTGTGCAGGAATTTCAATTATTCGGCTGCTGTGCATCACGTTTTTTTTGGAGTGTTTCATTATTTTGTTTTAGATTCACTCGGTGAAGGTAGCAAGAAGAAAGAGTAAAGGTGCAGTCCTGAAAGTTCTTGCGCACGCCACTGCCGGCAGATGGAGCCTCAATTAGAGAAGTCTCTGGAGATCTCCCTCTCAGGGCTATGCTTGGCCTACTCTTCCATTGCTGGCCAAACGTCTCGGTAGAGGTTAGAGTACCCATACACACATTTCCCGTCGTTTCTACTCCCGGGGGGTCAGGATCAGATGAGATGTTATCATCCGTCAGCGGTGTTAGCGGTGGCTCGGAATCGAGTTCAGGTCACCAAGTTCACACCGCAGTGTTGCTGACCTTCCGGCCCAACCGTTTCACCCCCTTACGTTTGACCATACAAAGAGCAAGAATGACGAACCCAAGTGGAAAACTACAACTCAAGACAAATAACAATAAAACCTAATAAAATAGTTCTCACGACGTTTCGGCCACAACGCAAGCAGCCGTCCTCAGGTTGCTTGCATTGTAGCCGAAACGTTGTGAGAATAATTTTATTATGTTTTATCTTTTTTATTTTATTATTTCCCTTCTACGTGACTTTACCGAAAGAACCAAGAAGATGAATCCCTGCAGTCACGAAAGCTTAAAATCGAAACTTTTATTATTTTTCATCATTTTTGATACTGGCAAAAGGTCCCACAGATACAATGCAAGGCATTGGCCCTCTCGTATTAAGAAAAGGGAATGATGGGTTATGACAGCTACACTTTGCGTGGGCACATAAGAAAGGAATTGGCCCTTCTTTACAGCGCGTAAACAGTGAGGCCAGCGAGATGGATACTAATAATAATAATGAAGGGTGGGAGAACGCCCTTAACAGCATGGATGAACCTGATGAGAATTACAATAAAAAAAAATTCTCTAACGACGCAGTGATTTAAAAAATGCGCTTGAATCGTTAACAGCGAGTAGCTGCAGGTAACGAGTTGTGCATAAAAATACTCGCTCTGCCATCAAAGGTGACAGCCACCTGCACAGCGGTTTGACACCTTTTCAAACAGACCAAACCCAGGCCGCGGGATTCGTCAATTCGGATTATACGCAGCAGCAGCAGCAGCAATCATTGGCCTCTTTCTGTCCTTCTGGCAGATTGATGTCCGTTTTGCCAGCCTGGCTGCTGGAGTCACCTTTGTGCCAACGGGGACAGCTGCCACTTGCGGGGGGGGGGGGGGGGGTGTAACCTTTCAAATATTTGAGATGTCACGCAGAAAGTGCTTTGAGATGCCCCGGCGTATAGGGCACTGAATAAATATTAATTGTAATAAATAGCATGATGATAATAATACAGATTTATAATTGTTTTCATTATTATTATAATTATATGTTTTCTTGGTTCTTTCGGTAAAGTCACGTAGAGTGGAAATAATAAAATAATCAAAATAAAAGATAATTAAATTATTCTCACGACGTTTCGGCCACAACGCAAGCAGCCATCCTCAGGTGAAGAACAGGTCTGTCGGGAAGACAGCGTCTGAGGACGGCTGCTTGCGTTGTGGCCGAAACGTCGTGATAATTATTTTATTATGTTTTATTATTTTATTATTTTATTATTTACATTCTACGTGACTTTACCGAAAGAACCAAGAGGATGAATCCCTGCAGTCACGAAAGCTTTAAATCGAAAAATTATATGTTTCTATCAAATGGGTGCCGTAAACTGTTACAAGGTTCACCGGATCTCGCTCAGTACAAAGCTATTCCTGCCGCCGTAATGCAGACTCCAATTCCCTGACTGTGTGGTTCAAACCTGGACAGGTGGCAAATCCTGCTAGTTCAGTTGAGGTGTAACAAAACACTGTGTAACACAATTTTTGTTCCTGGGTAGTAAGTGTTATTTGGTAATTGCTTATGCCTAAAAAGTATAGAAAATGGCTATTACTCCCCACAAACTTTGCTTTTGTGACAAGGACAGTGGTATTTTGAAATGTACGTATTTTCAATGAGAAAATGGGCGAATTTGTGTCTTTTCGTTCACATAATGTCAGAAAATAACAACGTATGAATCAAAATGAACAGGTATTTATACTAAAGTGATACTGTAAATAACTGTCACGAATCAGCCGCCAAATGTAGTCTCCCATCATATTCTCGTTATACTGTCCTTGGTAGCGGCGTTCAAAGTCCAGTATATCCTGGTGGAAGCACTCGCCATTGTGCCGTAGTTGTCCACCAGAGTCTCAACCAGCTCCACATAGTTTTCAACCTTGTCTATGTCCAGGAAGCCACGAATCACTGCGACAAAGCTGTTCTAAGCCGCTTTCGTCTTACTAGTGAGTTTCATGGGGAATTCATTGCACTCCAGGATCTTCTTTATCTGTGGTCCGACGAAGACACCGGCTTTGACCCTTGCCTCAAACACCTTGGGGAAGAAGTCTTGAAGGTACTTGAAGGCTGCCGACTCCCTATCTACAGCTCTGACAAATTGTTTCATAAGGCCCAATTTGATGTGCAGTGGTGGCATCAGCACCTTCCGGGGGTCCACCAGTGGCTCCCACTTGACGTTGTTCCTCCCCACAGAGAACTCGCTCCGCTGTGGCCATTCCCGCCTGTGATAGTGCACCTTGGTGTCCCTGCTGTCCAAAAGGCAAAGATAGCAGGGAAACTTGGTAAAACCGCCTTGGAAACCCATCAGGAATGCCATCATTTTGAAGTCTCCGATGACCTCCCAGCCGTACTCATCATACTTCAAGGCGTCCAGCAAGGTCTTGATGCTGTTGTAATTCTCTTTGAGGTGCACCGAGTGAGCCAGGGGAAGATACGGGTACTTGTTACCATTATGGAGCAGCACGGTTTTGAGGCTCCTGGACGAGCTGTCAGTGAAGAGGCGCCACTCATTCTGGTTACAGGCGATTTCGATTGCCTCGAACAGACTGGTCACATTGTGGCAGAAGCAGAGCCCATCTTGACGGGTGAAGAAGCTGCAAAAAGGTTGGTGACGCTTCCTCTGATCTGCGACTTGCACACTTTCATCCAACAAGTTTCACTGCTTGATCCTAGACGTCAAAAGCTCGGCATTGGACTTGTTGAGACCAAGATCTCTGATCAAGTCGTTGAGGTATTTTTGGTTGGGGTAGTATGGGTTTCTCTCCTCAGCTCCACCTCTGAAATTGTCATCTGGATCTACAACGTCTTCCTCGCTCTCTGACTTGCTGCTCTCTTCTAAAGACGGCTGCTCTCTCTCCAGAGGAGTGGGTACAGGGAGCTCATGGCAGTGTGGCACCGGGGCGATGGATGAAGGAAGGTCCGGATACGTGATATCAGGTGCATTCTTGCCAGTCTGACAATTGGAAGGGTTCACCATGCAGAAGTAGCAGTTGTTTGAGTGGTCAGTGGGTTCCCGCCAAATTCTTGGGATAGCGAACTTCACGGCTCTTTTTTCCCTCTGTACCATCCTACAAAAATACATTTATTTCACCCATGACTAATGTGTAAAAGATTCTCGCAACATTTTTCATATATGAAATATTTTTTCCCAGACCACTGCTGGTGTGGTCTGGGATTGTTTTGTAATTGTTTTGTTTGTTCTGCCTTGCCCAAGCTTGATAAATCTGACTTATATAATAAATGTAAATGAAATTTAATTGACTGATTTACTTACCCTTTGCTCTGTGTTGCACTCATATCGTCCTTTGCTGTTGTATTGTTCGCTGCTGTAACTTGCTGACCCGCCCATACTGGACATGTGTTGGGGGGTGGGTGGGGGGGTGTAAAATAATGAGCTTCATAGCTCATGGGATTCCTCCTCCTCCTCCTACAACACTTCACGGAGAACTATTCTCATTTTGAAACACAACAGGAGTTGCCAGTCGAATGCAAACAGAAAGACACGAAACCACAACGTGCATCGATGGGCGCGCGCCTGCTTTTTTGCGCATCGCCCTGCACAGGGCTCGCTTGCACGCGGCTTCCTGGCACGGAGAGTTCCGCCATCCCCTGCGGCGTCACCGTCCGTGCCAGCCTCGGGCAGGCGGGCCTCGGCGCCATTAATTGGTCGTAAAAACGCAAGCGCGGACCCAAATGCCAGTAGCGGCGAGCAGCAGAGTGATTCGCAGCAGGCGAGCGCGGGTGCGGTCGTAGCGGTGCTGGAGGATGAAGGGGATGGGGGGGTGGGGGGTAAAGAGGGGGGGGGGGGCAAGGGGGGGATGGAGCCTAGACGGCCAGACAACGCGCAACCACGGGAGAGATGTGCGCAATAAAATCATCATTACGCTCCATTTTGCATCATGGCTTTAGAGGCTGCCAGAGCACAGCTTGCGCGCTCAGTTGCGTGCGCGCTGCCCGCAGGTGTGTGCGCGTGTACATACTCCGTCTCGCCGTTTGTTGCATGCACAGAAACGCGCAGATTTTGCGTCGGGGTGGGGTAAGGGATGGGGTAGGGGTGGGGGACGCGATCTTACGGCGAGCCTCGGCGCTGGTTGAATTTTTGCGCAACTTCAAAAAAAAAAGCCACGGCACAAAGAAGCTAAATACGCCTTGCTTTTAAGTGTACACGTGTCCGGGTAATAATGATGGCATTTACCGATCAACGAAATGCCACATTGAGTCTCAAGGCTCTTTTTTTTGCGCGAGGGCCCTGCGCTGGGATGGTTAGCGAATTCCAACAAATAATGAGTCGTGTTGTGGCGTGTGGATAAATAAAAAAAAACTTTGGATACATCCAGAAACAAACCCACGCACGCGGAGGTGGCCGCACCCCGAACCTTCGCACAGATAGATTTAAGAATCCCATTTCTGTAAACTCCATCTGCTGCCCATCTCACAGCTCGTGTCCACCACCACACCAGGCATCCGCAGTCTCCACAGGCGCGAGTCGGGCGCTAGTCGGAACAATTCAATTGCACACACCGCATGCGTGGCACACTTACACAATGTGTGCGAACTGCTTGCTGTTGGGTTTCGATTTAAAGCGTTCGTGACTGCAGGGATTCATCTTCTTGGTTCTTTCGGTAAAAGTCACGTAGAAGGGAAGTAATAAAATAATAAAAATAAAACATAATACAATTATTTCGATTTAAAGCTTTCGTGACTGCAGGGATTCATCTTCTTGGTTCTTTCGGTAAAAGTCACGTAGAAGGGAAGTAATAAAATAATAAAAATAAAACATAATAAAATTATTTCGATTTAAAGCTTTCGTGACTGCAGGGATTCATCTTCTTGGTTCTTTCGGTAAAGTCACGTAGAAGGGAAGTAATACAATAATAAAAATAAAACATAATAAAATTATTTCGATTTAAAGCTTTCGTGACTGCAGGGATTCATCTTCTTGGTTCTTTCGGTAAAAGTCACGTAGAAGGGAAGTAATAAAATAATAAAAATAAAACCTAATAACGTCGTGAGAATTATTTTATTATGTTTTATTTTTATTATTTTAATACTTCCCTTCTACGTGACTTTACCGAAAGAACCAAGAAGATGCTTGCTGTTGGGTTTCTGGTCAGTAATAAACAACAACAACAACGACAACAACGACGTGCTGTTTTTGGGATGCTTCTCACAAAGAGACACTTTGGTTTTAAACATGGTAAATATGTTCACGGTGGTATTTTTTATTATGATTACGTCACGATTCAAGCTCAAGGTCTGGGGCCTGCCCAAAAGGTTTAGCGCCAGACTAAAAACCTAAAAAGTGACATGGCATTAATATAAATGTCGAGGTGAAATGGTGCTTGCTTTTAAACATGATTACATTTACAATAGATGTTACTTAAACATTTATCACCCATCGGTTAAAAACGCGCTTGAAAAAACAATCCACTTTTGAACGTGAGGCTTCCTGAAAAGGCAAAAAACAGAACGGCGCAGCTATTTAGTCCAATTACTCTTAAAGTCCCTTCAAATTAAGTGCAAGTATTACGGGATGGGTAAAAAAAAACGAACTCTTAAAATGTTATAAGAGAATAAGGAGTATTTTAACGAAGTGTGATTAAGGTATGGGTACATTTAATGGGCCCGTTAAGATACAATAACCTCCATTCATTATCCTGGCGCTGTAAAGTTTACAGTTCATTGGAGTTATGACTTTCACTCGGCATGCGGGAGTTAATTTGCGAACCCTTCCATCTGCTCACTGAGCAGGGGACACACTCCCCCTCCAAGCCAGACTTTCCTCCCAAAAAGCCATTCCCGCCCCCTCCTCCTCCTCCTCCTCCCCCAATCCCCCGAACCCCGGCAATCCTGGCTCTCTTCTACAGCCTCCCCCCCCTCCCCACAATCCATTCACCGCTCACACCGCCCCCTCAACCCCTCCAACTTGGATATTCCAAAAGAAGCGGAGCAGTTGCTTCTGGGGATTCAAATCCAATTCCGGCCGAAACCCACCGTACGTACGTACGTACCCACACACGCTCGGGCATGCGTGCGCCAGGCCAACCCTAACCCCACCAGCCACCCAACCCACCAGCGCGATTTCGCCAGCCGCAACCTCGGTGCCATCACTCCGTAGCCTCCACGGGTGCCCAGGGGTGCTGCGTGGAGAAGGGATGGGGGGTGGGGGGTGGTGGGGGAGGAGGGGGGGTGGTGGGGGAGGAGGGGGGTGGGCGGCCGCTAATTGCACGGCCTGGCACCGGGAGGGCCTCCCCGGCGAGCTGGCCGGACGCAGGGCCCGTCTGTCGCCCGTTGGGCCGCCGTGACGCCGTTTGTTCGCCAGTGCGGGCACAAACACCCGCCCGGGGCTCGCCGTTATCAACTGGACGGACGTTGTAGACCCTTGAACAACAGCAATAAGAAAAACAACAACAACAACAACAAAAATCCCAACAACGCTAAACCGGCAGGACTAGGTATTATTATGAATTGATCGTGAGAACGGTGGCCGAGTTGCATGGCGCAGCACGGCGAGGGGCGAGGTGCTGGTGGGCGAATTGGTGTCATCGGTGACGGACCTCGGACACGCGGGGGTTCGCCTCTTCGCCCGTTCGCGCCGTCGCAACAATCGTTACTTTGTTTTAATTACCGAGCCGCTGCCCCACGTTGTCACGAGCGGGGACATTCGCACGGCGGGATGTGGCCACCGTGTAAAAGTAAGGTGTCTGGCTGGTGCAGGCCGTGCTGTGTGAGTCCATCGATTTAAAGAGACGCAGTGAAGTGATTTGTTCACAGCCCATGACTGAGGCTGCCACCCTTTTCGTCACCGGAGACCAAAACCCGGCACACGTCTCTCAGCCTAGGTCCAGCCGAACAATCAAAACACGGTGTCGTTTTGCTGCAATAAAGTTCAACGCAATATTGATGCCAGATATCGCTACAAATGAATTCCTGTCGTTCGAACACAGGTGACAACTTTTTTTATGAGTCTCTACGTGTCTCTATGCATCTCATTGGGTATCTACGTGTCTCTATGTATCTCTATTTTCATCTTGCCTTTCGCCATATATTCAGGAGCTAAATGCCAATGTCGAGGTCTGCTACCCACAATGAGAGATGGCTTCAGGAGAAACGTCGTGCAGTTTTGCCGTTCTTCTCTTTTGAATGCGCAGATGACAGTGTTTTTTACTACACTGCCCATGGGTTGACTTGCATGGCCACAATCACACTCCTGTGGACGGTGTCTTTTATTTTCCATTCATGAAGGAGATGTGCACATCGGCCTGTTGTATGCATGCATGTGTAGTGACTGACTCAGAGACACTAGGAGTAGGAGGCACTCTATTTATTAACAGCCTTCACAGGTTACAAAGGTAACTACAGCTCCCAGTCAGGACAGCTGACAGACTGCCTGACTGACGACGCCGAGATGGTGAAGACGAAGACGAAGACTCCAGTAGCACGACGAGGGGATCCCACTCCAGGTGACAGCCCCGAGTCTTCGCTCGGGCTCCCCTTTTATCCTCCCGGCGTGGCCTCGCTCCGCCCCGGCCACGCCCCCCTTCTAGAATCTACTAGCGGGTCCCCGGGATTCCCGCACGTGACCCCTCTGTAACCTTTCCTCTACATCCCTCTCTCCAGCTTATCACGTGACCTGCTGGCAGACAGGGCTGCTGCAACTGAAGATCACCTTCTCTGCCAGCAACCGGCGCTATGCTATGTAGTGACCCATTCCATGTCACTACATGTGTATGATGCTGAACTTCTTTTGTATTGTACGTAGCCAACTGTGCTCATCAGAGGTGCACGTTCATAGTCATACCGGTGATGTATTCAAGGAGGAATGTCAAAGCTAGGCAGGAGCGAGGGGTTACGATGATGCGTGAGAAAACCCTGTCACACATTGCTCAGATCTTCCTCTGCCTGCGTTAGATTCCCTTCCATGAACAAAACCAGTGGCAAGCGTTATATGAACTTGTACAACAGCCTGATCAATTAGATAATTTTGCTGCGATACATTTCCATGTGATAAGCCACTTTGTTGAGCTATCATTTGTGGCCAGATCGCTTCTGAAAAAGAAGCTAATAATAGCTCAGTGGGCTTTACCTGGAAAGATTTTTTTTTTTAATGTGTTTAATTTTCATCGAGTTTTTTAGTGATCTGTTTACCTTTCCTATACTTTGTATTCCTATAGTGTTTTGTATTGTTTGTTGTTGTAACGTTTTGACCTACCTCTATTGGACATATGTGAAAAAGAGCTGCATAGCTCATCAGATTACTCCAGTATAAATAATTATTCAGATTCTCATGTTCCAATGTGGTCGATGGTTCCACCAGCGTCTTTGAGGAAAGTCATTTTATGTCACCGTGATACACGGGACACGGATATTTCTAACAAAACACATGGTGTCTGGAGGTTTCTGAAGGGAACTAATTCTGAGCGATAATTTAGATTTCCGACGACTCGATTGTGGGGATTGGGGGTCATGTAACATTGAATCACAGCTAAGTAATAAAGGTTTTTTTTTTGGGTTAGATCGCATAAATATAAACGTGGCCTTAAACCCACCACCGGCCGACACAGCCAATTAGTAAAGTTCGTCACGTAAGCAGAACGTGCCAATTCGTTACTAGTACAGCACACCGGTGTGTTGGAGAGCAAAGCCACAACATTTACAAACTGAGTACGACGTTTATCCAATAATTACGACCAGCATCATCAGGCGATAGCCAGATTTGTGGAGAAATCCTGTCTCGTTCCTTAGATGTGATGTCGTCACCTGTGAGCCCTTCTTGTGCGAAGGCCTGGGGGGGGGGGGGTTGATGAATTTATATATATTAATAAATTACAATAGGTATCCATTACCGGTTGGGTTATTCATGCGGTAATCAACACTCATTATGCATGCACATTGTTCTTGTACATCCTGTCGTTTGTGTGCACGGAAATAGCAGTACCTCTTATAATCTGCTCACAGGTAATCCCCATCGACGTACGGTGACCACCAGCATCATCAGGCTATCGCCTGATGCTAGTTGTAATCACTGCCGAAACATCGTGCTCTGTAAATGTGGTGGATTTGCTCTTCAACACACCGGTGTGGTGTACTAGTAACGAATTGGCATTCTCTGTTGACGTGACAAACTTTACTAGTTGGCTGTGTTGGGTGGTGGCGCATTTTCAGACACATTTATATTTACGCGATGTAACCCAAAAAAATACACCCGTATTATGCATGATATTGGTCACGAAATCCTCCTACTTGTTAAACTCACAGCTAAGTAGTAGGGAGAAATTATAGAAGTGTAGATTCTGATGGAGGGTTGTTGAGCGTGGCTGTCGTTTCAGGCAATGGACCTTCAGAGTAGAGAGAAAAAGAAAGAGAGAGAGAGCTTGTTTGGCTTAAAATTGAACGTCACACAACGTGGTGAAGTATGGTGAAGTGGAGGGGGGGGGAGGGAGATGGGGGTGGAGGTGGGGGTGGCAGGTCACGTGTATCTCACTCACCACTGATGTTAGCCGTTACTTGGTTAACACCAGTCCTGGCAATCAAGTTCAAGTTCAAGTTCATTTATTAGATATAGCCCTGTGAGCCATTCGGCTCTTGAATCGAACTTGGACCACGGGAATTCATGGTGCACTGCGCTCCCCACCGTGCAAACCGCTCCACCCCGACTCACCCTTTAGGGTATCCTCTGTCGTGAGCCGTGTCCGGGGGACTTCATCCCCCCCCGGGTCGCCCAGGTTTTGTGACCTGTGTCGTCCTCCGGTTATGACGCCCACCTCTCCACCCAGAGGAACCCTGCGGAATTGATAATTGCAGCAAATGTGTCCGTGCAATACGGTATGAGTTCGGTAATTGGGGCCACTGGTGACATTCTAAAAGAAAAATAGAAAAAATATGTTTAAAAAGTATCGAAAACTAGGAACATTAACAAAAAAAACGTTCTATTCGACACGAACAAGGGTTGGATGCCTACCGCGTGAGCCAGCGCCCAGCATGCATTGCGATTTAAACACCGTACTTTGGCAATTGTTGTCAGCTGTTTTTTTTTCAAAGCAAGCCGCAAAATAAATATAATAGTTTTTTACTAAAGCAACAAGTGTACATACAGAGATAACAGAAACAACAAAAAGTCTGTGGTCTCCAAACCAAAGCACCACGCTGAACTTAAATTCTCAGAGGTGGCAAAAAGCCGTAATGGTTGGAAGTTGCCACAAAAAAACATTTCGTGGAATGTTTTCTTGTTGTTGTTTGTTATTCCTCATTCTGGGCAGACCCCAGAATGAGGAATAACAAACTTCGCTTGAACTCCGCCGTGCACGAACACTGTTCATAGACGCGCTTCGATGGCTTCATGTAAACGCGAGCGGCATCCCAGAACACTTTTGCTCGGAGGGCGAAGGGAAAACTTCGGACGTGACGAGAGTCGAGCCCACGCAAGCTGCACCAGAATTGTCCGGCCGAGCCGACGTCGTTTTAAGAAAAAAATGTACGTAGGTTCGTATCCGCTTTGAATTTAGCATTGTAGCACGTGCTAAAAAAAAGCCTCGTTATACCACGTGCTAGAAAATTGGTTTATGATATAGTGTCAATGATAAATGATCTACATTTACAGCCCTCCTTTAGTCTATGCACCGCTGGATGAATACCTCACCCACGCTGGTCGTCAGTGTGGGTTAGTTAAGCGGGGGGCGGGGGTTCAGAAATTATTTGACAATTCTGCGAGCCAGTGGCCGGGTACGGGACTTGCATCACCCGGCTACTTGCGGAGTGTCTGTGCGGCGGTTAGCAAAATACCCGGGACAAATTGTGACGGGCAAATTCTTGTAAACATTGAATAGTTTTTTTCGGTAAAGTCACGTAGGTATAAAATAAAATCAATCACGACGTTTCGGGCGCAACACAAGCGTCCGTCATCTTTTCCACCTTTTCCACCTGATGATGGACGCTTGTGTTGCGCCCGAAACGTCGTGATTTATTTTATTTTATTTTTCTACCTACGTGACTTTACCGAAAGAACCAAAGAGTATGGATTCCTGCAGTCACGAAAGCTTCAAATCAAGATTGAATAGTTTGCTGTTCACAAGGCATTGTTGTGCCATATTCTGTGTAGAATAAATGCACGAGTTAATGTTTTCCCACGAAAATACCAGTGCTGTTTACATTGACAAAGTTGTACATCGTAATATGTTAATAACTCGATCAACAGTTGGATGTGTAAAAAAAAAACAACCCCCATAAAGCGCAAATGATCACGAATGCAAATCGGATACAACGATGTGCTAATTTATGTAGAGCAGGCACATTTTTAAGTACTTTAGAGATCACGTTTGCCGCTGCGGTTGAACTTGCACACACACACAGAATAACTGGTTAATTAAAAATAATGACGAGGGGGACGTTTTTTTTATTTTGACATTGTCGCCGAGAGAAAAAGGGAAATTCATAAAAACCTGTAATTAATTTTAATTTCGATGGAGATTACACGCGCGATCGAAACTCCAGCAAATGACGAGCGCATGATAAATTGTGAACAATCAGCGTTTAAGTCGACAATTAATTTAATTAAGGAACCAGGAATACCCCCTCGCGATGCCAGCCTTCCATGTCACTCGGCGATTTCAAAATTGCGAGGGCATTCATTTGACTTCCATTGTATAATTACTGCGAGAGAGAGACATGGGCTGATTGCAAGTCAATCGGCGAGCTCCACTGCAACTATTACACAACGCGTAAATAGCAACATTCTTTACAGCAATGTGTATGCGATGAAATCAGATGGGAAGCAACAGAAGGATACATTATTTCTACGAGAAATGTGTATCCCAAACATAATAACAACTTGAACGCATCTACAGCATTCTAGCCGCAGAAAAGTGCTTTAATCGTTTGCCCAGGCATACATTTTTATTGTATTTATTTCACAGTACACGAATAAGTGAGAGTGATCGTGAAAAGTAGCACAATCGTCATGTATTATGATGATGTTTGTTTGTACTCTGCGCCCCGGGTTTCCAGTAAAACACAAATTGACGACTTCTTGTTAAGAGTGAGGCAACTGCGGTATATATAGTTGCATCCGCCTCCATTATCTGTACATGTATTTGTGAACGTGCAAGCTAGAATGGTCTCTATTTATACATTTACAACACAGCTGCTGTATTTATCCAACACAGCTGCAGAATACAGGCACAGAGCCCCCCCCCACCCCCCACCGAAACAAAAAACATGGAAAGGTCAGTGACAAACGGCACTATCAAAATGGTCAAAGTTAAAATGTATTTGGAGTAGAGCTTATAGATATTGGGGGGAAAGCGACAACGGGAGGAGATCCCAGAGTGGAGCAGTGCGAGGGAAGAAGCAGAGAGAGAAATGTTGCGACTTGCGGTGTGATGAGTCAGTGATTGAATGAAAGAATGGGTGAGTGAGTGGGTGAGTGAGCGAGTGAGTGGGTGAGTGAGTGGGTGAGTGAGTGGGTGAGTGAGTGGGTGAGTGAGTGAGTGGGTGAGTGAGTAGGTGAGTGAGTGAGTGAGTGGGTGAGTGCGTGAGTGGGTGAGTGAGTGGGCGAGTGAGTGGATCAGTGTGTGAGTCAGTGGGTGAGTCAGTGGGTGAATGAGTGGGTGAATGAGTGGGTGAGTGAGTGGGTGAGTGTGTGGGTGAGTGGGTGAGTGTGTGAGTGGGTGGGTGAGTGAGTGGGTGAGTGGGTGAGTGAGTGAGTGAGTGAGTGGGTGAGTGAGTCGGTGAGTGAATGGGTGAGTGAGTGGGTGAGTGAGTGAGCGAGCGAGTGAGTGGGTGAGTGAGTGGGTGAGTGAGTGAGTGGGTGAGTGAGTAGGTGAGTGAGTGAGTGAGTGGGTGAGTGCGTGAGTGGGTGAGTGAGTGGGCGAGTGAGTGGATCAGTGTGTGAGTCAGTGGGTGAGTCAATGGGTGAATGAGTGGGTGAATGAGTGGGTGAGTGAGTGGGTGAGTGTGTGGGTGAGTGGGTGACTGTGTGAGTGGGTGGGTGAGTGGGTGAGTGAGTGGGTGAGTGAGTCGGTGAGTGAATGGGTGAGTGAGTGGGTGAGCGAGTGAGTGAGTGGGTGAGTGAGTGGGTGAGTGAGTGGGTGAGTGAGTAAGTGGGTGAGTGAGTGCGTGGGTGAGTGAGTGAGTGAGTGAATGGGTGAGTGAGTGGATGAGCGAGTGAGTGGGTGAGTGAGTGGGTGAGTGAGTGAGTGGGTGAGTGAGTAGGTGAGTGAGTGAGTGGGTGAGTGCGTGAGTGGGTGAGTGGGTGGGCGAGTGAGTGGATCAGTGTGTGAGTCAGTGGGTGAGTCAGTGGGTGAATGAGTGGGTGAATGAGTGGGTGAGTGAGTGGGTGAGTGTGTGAGTGGGTGGGTGAGTGAGTGGGTGAGTGGGTGAGTGAGTGAGTGAGTGGGTGAGTGAGTCGGTGAGTGAATGGGTGAGTGAGTGGGTGAGTGAGTGAGTGAGTGGGTGAGTGAGTGCGTGGGTGAGTGAGTGTGTGAATGAGTGAGTGAGTGGGTGAGTGAGTGGGTGAGTAAGTAGGTGAGTGAGTTAGTGAGTGAGTTAGTGAATGGGTGAGTGGGTGATTGGGTGATTGAGTGAGTGAGTAAGTGGGTGAGTGAGTAGGTAAGTGGGTGAGTGAGTGGGTGAGTGAGTGAGTGGGTGAGTGTGTGGGTGAGTGGGTGAGTGTGTGGGTGAGTGAGTGGGTGAGTCGGTGAGTGGGTGAGTGGGTGAGTGAGTGGGTAAGTGGGTGGGTGAGTGGGTGAGTGAGTGGGTGAGTGTACTGTTGCGTTGTTGACGTGCATTGTAGTGCCTGAACACCGTGTGGATGAGATGTATGTAAAAACTCAACGCAACTATTTTTAATTTTATTTTACCAGGTGAGTCCCACTGATCAATTTAGTTATTTTTCAGAAGCGGTCTGGCCACAAATGATAGCTCAACTAAGTGGCTTATCACGTGATGAGTTATAGCAGACAAATACTCTAAACGCATGTTTATAAATGTGGAGGGGAAAAACCGGAGGACCCGGAGAAAAATCCACGCGACCACGGGGAGATAACACGCAAACTACAAATATCGAACCCACGACCTCCTGCATACGAGGTAAGGGAGTTAACATCTCGCCCATGTGTGTGTTGAACTTCTTTCGCACCGTACGTAGCCAACCGTGCTAATGGGAGGTGCGGAAACGGGACAGGCAGTGTGGCACGTTGAGTCCTCGGTACGGGGGAGCGAATCAATGGGGGACGGACGCACTCAACTGGACCCCCGACGTGGAAGAAACATTCAGATTGCAACATTTAGGATGGACAACAACAGGAACATTTAAAGTGTTGTTGTTGTTCGAACAAAGGTAGGAGCCGGAACAGAGAGGAAGACCCAACAGAGAATAGCTTAAATTTCGATTTAAAGCTTTCGTGACTGCAGGGATTCATCTTCTTGGCTCTTTCGGTAAAGGCACGTAGAAGGGAAGTAATAAAATTTTATTTATTTATTTTATTATGTTTTATTCTTATTATTGCATTACTTCCCTTCTACGTGACTTTACCGAAAGACCCAAGAAGAGGAGAATAGCTTGACGACGACATCACGAGACCTCGGTGCCGGAGAGATGTGCACAGCGAATGCGCGTATCGGGCACAGGGCAAGAGGAGAGTGGAAACAAACGACGAAGTGTGCAGTGGACATCCCTCGGTCGTGATGGTGACGATGACTTCGGCAACACGCTCTGACCCGAGCGTGAAACAAACATCCCCCGCGACTGAGTGGACTGACACAGCATCGGGGAGGCCCTCTTCCAGCAGTGGACCAAGGGTCTGTAATCTCTCCAACTCTGCACAAAGAGAGGGTAAATACGGCGCCGAACATCGCTGTGTACCTTTGCAATAAGAATAATGCCCTCCCTATTCAGCCAGTGTGCCTGGGAGATCCAGGCTGCCACGCCTGTCATTAAAACGCCGGGCTCTCGAGAGCGGTGAGTTGATCATCGCAGCCTGGTCAACAATGACTGCAAAGACAAAGACAAAGATCCCCCATAGAGCCTCTTCCTGACTCTTGGGGCAAGTGCTAGTTAGCGAGCACCTAAGAAGGCCGGCAAGGCACACGAGGGGGGAGCTTGGGCGGCCAACACCACGCCCGGCCGCCTTTGTCTCCCCAGTGGCGATGTTTACACATCGCACCAGGTACTCGTTTTGAGGCTGAATCGACCTAGGGGATGCCCAGAACCGGTTCAGATAATCATCACCGGTAGTGTTGGTCGTGAGTGGGAATCGAACCTGGCACGCCGGGTTCGTAGTGCACAGCACTAACCGCTACACTACCACTCACACTCACACATAAAAACCCCTCCACATCAATGCGGGATTTTTTGTTACAGTTGCTTTAATAGAAAGCATCCCTTATGAAGATGGACTTCCAGTCTGCCCTTCCACGCTGCCCAGACGGTAAAACAACCCCCCCCCCCATTTTTTTTTTTTAAATCGTCCACACCGTTTTACGCGTAAAATGTACATCGACATGTTTTTTTTTGAAAATGTCACCACGCGCACACACACACACATGTTGCGTACAATGTTGCCCAACGCAACTCCAAGTCGTTAGTTCATGGGATCCATCCCTGGCTGCCTTGCGACGCTTCAACATGCCATTACGGGCAGTCGCTCCTGTAATTGTCATTGCTTCTATGAGTGCACAAAGGGTGCTAATTGTACACTGGTGGAAATGGTGATGATGTTTATTAATGCAGCTGTGCATACCAGCATGCAGTGGCAGACCGCAAAACCCAGGACGGATCGTTAAATACTCGCCAACGTAGAGAGCTGTTCCCGACATGAATTATGTTTCAATGACAGTTGCTGCATCATCATAATCATACCACTATCACCATCATCATCATCATCCTTGTTAACATCATCATCATGGGTAGCATTATTCACGTTTTTTGCGATTAATTTAATTCAGGGGGTCACAATTGTATTCAAAGAACTGAGTCTTGTTTGAACAGCAGTAGCGAATGGTAGCGCTGCTCGTGGCCTTTAGCGGTGATACCAACATTTTATGACTATAATCATTAAGAAGGTGGGGGGCAAGCCGCCATATATATAACAAAAACATATTTTACCATGTATGGCCGCTGATCGAAAGAGATATTTTTCAAAAGCGACCTGGCCACAAATGATAGCTCAACGAAGTGGCTTATCACGTGGAAATAAATACTCCAAACGCACATCGATTCTAAATGTAGAGGGGGAAATACCAGAGGACCCGGAGAAAAATTCCACGTCACCACGGGGGTAGAGAATAAGCAAACTCAAAACATACAGGAATCGTCAGGGTTTGGGTCGAACCCACGACCTCCTGTATACCAAGCGAGGTGGTTAACATCTCGCCACTGAGGCGAGGGAGAGGGAGGGGTCTTAGCCCTGCGACATTTGGTGGCTGCTGCTCTATTGCCCAGGTTCTCTGGAGCCTGGCGTCTGTCTCGATGTCATTTTAAATCTTGGATTTCGCTCAAAGGCCATGCGATCGGGACAGCTGCCCATGATCCTCGCGAGGAGTGGAGGTCACGGGATTCACACACACACACGGGGGGGACACAATGGCAGAGATCACTCCGCTGGCCCGCACAGATCGCTTGGTGTGAGTGGCGTTAGAGAGCGTCCTGGCTAAGGAAAGGGGGCAGGGCGTGTAGCAACTGTGCACGACCACTTTCATCTCCCAAATGGCCGAGTTTTGACTGCACAACAGAAAACGTTGATTTGAGACTGTTCCAAGAGAAGTTGGCTTGAAGGAGATCCAAATGATGTTTAGACACCAATTTACTCAACTAAAACTAAACAAATTTTTTTTATTTTACCGGATAAGCCACACTAAGCTACGTAGGTTTTTTTTTTCAGAAGTGACCCGGCCACTAATTATAGCTCAACCAAGTGGTTTAGTCATCATGTGGACATTTCTAGCAGCCAAATACTCTAAACGCGTGACGTTGATTCTGAACATGGAGGAAATAAACCGGAGAACTCGGAAAAAAATCCACGCGACCACGGAGAAGAGAGACACACAACCTCCAAATACTGTATGCAGCAGGCGTCAGGGTCAGGGATCGAGCTCCTACATACTAGGTGAGGGAGGTAATAATAAGACGCAATATTGATAATTAAGGACATGCGATATTTGCGCCAATCGATGAGCACAAGGCTAACATGAAGACGTGGATTACAGTACACTGATGGGCATAGTCTGTCAGTAGCTGCCGATGTGAATCAGGCAGTTGAACACAATGAGGAGATGGTGGGGCTGGGGGAGGGGTATAAGGGGGGGGGATGGGCCCCCCAAACGAACAACACTGCTCCCCTACCTGCCCTCCCCCCCCAATTAGAAGCAACTCCTAATCGTGACTTCACGTGACCCTTGCCTGCTTCCTTGCTCGCTTTCACCAGGTCACACTGACAGCCCCCGTCCCACTCGTGGAGCTCTACGCCGCCGGCACGGACGCGGACGGAGGCAAAGCGTAGCCCCCGCAATTGCTCGTTCTCATATTCTTTGGGTCTTTCGGTAAAGTCACGTGGATAGGTTCAAAGGAAATAACAAAATAAAAAAACTACGACGTTTCGATGCTTGCTCTCACTTTAATGCTGGCGGAAGGGACCTCCTGTAGAATGAGGCCCAGTGACCCTTCCCCACCTCCCCCCTCCACCTCCATCTCTCTCTAGACGTTATTTGGCCTTCTCTTTTACGCCGGTCCAGACGTCTCGCAAGAGATAGTGGGAGTACAGAGGCGCGGGGTGGGGGGGGGATTTCAGAAAGCCCGCCGACATTTGAAACTGCCGCACCGGGAAATCGCACCCCTGCCATAGTGCTCTATGGCAGGGGTGGGGAACCTTTTTTCTGCAAAGGGCCATTTGGATATTTATAACATGATTTGCGGGCCATACAAAATGATCAACTTAAAACTTAGCCCGTTATATTTGGTCAAACATTTAATTAACTCACCCCTAACGCGATGGCTGGAACTGCTGCTCTTTGGCGAGGCGTGTGGTGATGTGAGCTGGTGTTGATGATGTTGCTACTCGCAACTGCTTGTCCAGGTTTGCTTCTAGATTTATTGAATTTCGAGTCCCGCCTGCAGTTGCCTTGGCAGGGCCACACCAAATGATTTCGCGGGCCTCATACGGCCCGCGGGCCGGACGTTCCCCACCCCTGCTCTATGGCCACGGACATCTCGGCAAGCGGCGTTCCCCCCACAGTGGCAGGCGTCATCCCCCTGTGGACCGGACACCGGAATCGCTACACAGGCGCCCGTAGACACACACACGCGCACTGCCACCCACCCCACCCACTTAGCATATCAGCACGATCGCTCCTGTCCGCGCAGCTGCACGGAAACATCTGCTCTCGCCCATTCTTCTCCGCTCATGTGCACGCACTCCACGGGGCAGTGGTAGGGTGGGTGGGGGGCTTCAGCAAAAGATGCCCTCTGACCCCCGCGACCTTCAATTACGCGGCAGCCAGAGGGTGGTGGCTCCCAGCACCGCCGCTCCTTATGCGGCCGCTGCTGCCCCCCCCCCTCGCAACGCTCCCCAGCCCCCCCCCCATCTCTCCATCCCCCCCCCCCACCAGCATTGCCGCAGTCACCACAGGCACCGAGCGGGCGAGTCTCCATCCCTCTCGCCGCTTCCACCGCATCCCACCCACAGCCCCGCAACGTTTCCCCCTCCCACGCCACGACCCACTCCACCAGGGGGGGGTGGGGATGGGTGGGGGCCGTACCATCTGCAGGGCAGCACTGCACCGCAGGCTCGCGCGCACACACACAAAGACAAAGATCCCCCGCGTAGCCATAACAGACTGTTGGGGGCAAGTGCCGTTAGCGAGGAGCAACTATGAAGGCCGGCACGGCACACGAGGGGGTGGGTGGCCAGCAGCACGCCCGGTCGCCTTTGTCTCCCGAGTGGCGATGTTTACACAGCGCACTAGGTACTCACTTGAGGCTGAGTCGACCTAGGTGAGGCCCAGGACCGGTTTCTGATAATCGTCAGCGGTGTTGGCCGTGAGCGGGAATCGAACTCGGGTCGAGGGGTTCTGTAAGCGCTACGCTACCGCACCCTACCACACACACAACACACACAACACACACCACACACACAACACACACACAACACACACCACACACACAACACACACAACACACACCACACACACCACACAACACACACAACACACACAACACACACACAACACACACCACACACACAACACACACAACACACACCACACACAGCACACACACAATACACACCACACACACAACACACACCACACACACAACACACACCACACACAGCAGACACAACACACACCACATACAGCACACACACACCACACACACAACACACACCACATACAGCACACACACAACAACACACCACACACAGCACACACACAGCACACACAACACACACCACATACAGCACACACACACCACACACACAACAAGCCCCACATACAGTACACACACACAACACACATACAACACACTCCACACACACAGCACACCCCACATACAGCACACACACAACACACACCACACACACAACACACACAACACACACATACAGAACACACACACACAACACACATACAACACACACCACACACACAACACACCCCACATACAGCACACACACAACACATACACCACACACACCACACACACAACACACACAACACACACATACAGCACACACACACAACACACATACAACACACACCACACACACAACACCCCCATATACAGCACACACACACACAACACACACACAACACACACCACACATAGCACACACACAACACACACAACACACACCACACACACAACACACACAACACACACAACACACACACACAACGTACACACGAGTTGCTGTCCGACATTTTTCCATTTAATACGACGGCTCAAGATAGAGAAAGGGGATTTTTGTTTTGGTTGCCTTTTCACATTTTGAACACTTCATTGTTCCAATTTGTGATACGCAGCGTGCCGGAGCGTAACACGGAACGTTGAATAACTACGCGTGATTGAAAGTTCAGATGTCGAACGATGGATGAGTCAGCTTAGATTGGAGAATGTGTTTAAATGTCTGTATGTATGTAGAACTTCTTTCGCGCCGTACGTAGCCAACCGCGCTAATCGGAGCTGCGGGAGGAGGACAACAAACTAAACGCAAGAAGCAGTTTCAAATAAATGAGTTTTCAATCCAGATTACAAAGCGCATTGCTCTAGTGGCTTCATAAAATCGGAAGGGAGGAGCGTTCCAGACGGTCCGAATGCGCGCGATGTGGTGGTGACCGTCTTTGTGCGATGGTTTTGCTGGACGTAGCGTAACGGCGAGCGCGCTGGACTCGAAGTCGTTGGTCGGATTCCATCTTCCGCGCTCTCTCTGCCCCCCCGTATGAATGGGTACGCCGCAGTTTCGTTGATCGGCATGTTGCGTGTGTCATGTATGTTGAATTTCTTTCGCACCGTACGTAGCCGACCGTGCTAATCGGTGGTGCGGGGGGAGGCGTGGGTACTCCCAGCGTGCAAGAAGTCGGCCGAGTTATCTTCTAGAGGGAACAATCTCCACCTCCCACTTTTCGCAGAGGCCCCTTCTGCCGGCGGTGGTGCGAGCAGAGCAATTGCAGGGCTGCACCTTCACCATTTTTTCTCCTCTCTGTCAGTTCAGATATGGAATCTCGGGGATAATTAATTGGGCGGCTTATATTGTAGATATTGTAAAAAAACAAAAAGTCCGACAGATATTTCTTGAAACCTTAATTTCTTAGTGTGAGTGTTTATAATTATTATGAGATAATGACTCAATTTAAATATCCCAAAAAGTAGCCAAACACGCAACTGCATTTGGAAACTTTCTAAATGGTGTGACATAATCGTTCTTGAAATACACATTCCAAACGTAAGGGTACCGTAGCATGGTCATGATTGTAGCTCCAAGTTAATCAGGGCTTACCATTGTAACAATTTACCGCACCCACGATTAACACGGTCGGCTACATAGCCTGCGAAATAAGTTCGGCAAGCAGGCGCGCATCCACAACATCGCGCGTCAAACCTCTAAACACGCACATGCTTCACGTTCCTGTCGAGCATTGCGTCTTGTCTCACCACCGCTAAACAACAACAACAGCACCACCACCACCATCATCTACCGTGGTCTATCTGCTGCTGGATGCAAGACCCCGGCGTGCCGTCAAGTTTCTTGCAAAGCCACGGTCGATCTCCATCCTGCGCACGAGCCGATCTCACTGCTCCGTCTCTGCTGCGGTGTCAAAATAACAATTATACAAATAATACAAATTACTCGATGGGCTTTTCGTCATAAAAAATAAACATAGATGTGTACATTTTTTGTTCGACGATTTTCTTACTTCCCCTACACGTTGCCCTCCCGTCGTGTTCAAGAATCGATTGTTGTTGTAACGCTCTGACCGCGTGCCCCTTCTGGACACCTGTGAACAAAGAGCTTTGGAGCTCATCCGATTCCTCCACTGCAAATAACTATTCTGATATTTCGATTTAAAGCTTTCGTGACTGCAGGGATTCATCTTCTTGGTTCTTTCGTTAAAGTCACGTAGAAGGGAAGTAATAAAATAATAAAAATAAAACAAAATAAAATAATTCTCACGACGTTTCGGCCACAACGCAAGCAGCCGTCCTCAGGTGAAGAAACAGGTCTGTCGAGAAGACATCGTCTGAAAGACACGCCCCAGGCTTGGAGCGTCTATTTGTCTCTCGTTGGCTGCCAATCCGTCGCCGGATGTCTCTATCGACCATCGTCGCTTCTGTAGCCTCGTGGCCTCACCAAACACGACTCCTCGCATTCATCAACAATACTCGGTGGACTTAAAACGATTAACTAGGAAACAACTCTTGTTTATCTTACGAGGTAAGGCCCACTGAGCGATATAGCTCATGTTCAGAAGCGACCGGGTGAGTGAGTGGGTGAGTGAGTGGGTGGGTGAGTGAGTGGGTGAGTGAGTGGGTGAGTGCGTGGGTGAGTGAACGGGTGAGTGAGTGGGTGAGTGAGTGGGTGAGTGAATGGGTGAGTGAGTGAGTGGGTGAGTGAGTAGGTGAGTCATTGGGTGAGTGAGTGAGTGAGTGGGTGAGTAAGTGGGTGAGTGAGTGGGTGAGTGAGTGAGTGAGTGGGTGGGTGGGTGAGTGAGTGGGTGAGTGAGTGGGTGAGTGAGTGGGTGCGTGTATGAGTGAGTCAGTGGGTGAGTGAGTGGGTGAGTGAGTGAGTGGGTGAGTGAGTGGGTGAGTGAATGGGTGAGTGGGTGAGTGAGTGGGTGCGTGAGTGAGTGAGTCAGGGGGTGAGTGAGCGGGTGAGTGAGTGAGTGAGCGAATGAGCGAGTGGGTGAGTGAGTGGGTGAGTGATTGTGTTGTTCACATGAATTGTGGTGCCTGGAGCACCGTGCGGATGAGATTTATGTTGAAACTAAAACTAAACAATTTATTTAATTTTGTCAGGTAAGACCCACTGAGCTGCTATATAGCTATTTTTCAGACGCGACCTGATCACAAATGACAGCTCAAAGAAGTGGCTTATCACGTGGAAATGTACAGCAGCCAAATACTCTAAATTCATGTTGATTATAAATGTGGAGGTAAAAAACAGAGGACGCGGAGAAAAATCCACGCGACCACGGGGAGAACACGCAAACTCCACATATACAGCAGCAGGCGTCAGTGACGGGATCGCACTCACGACCTCCTCCATACCAGGCGACGAGGGAGCTAACATCTTGCCACCGCGGCACACGGGAAGAATATGTACTGAGTAGAGGCAGTGCTGTGAAGAGGGGCCATCTCCCGAAACGTCGCCTCTGAAATGAACCCTTTTCAGGCCAGGCAGCGTGGCGAGGCCACCGCCACTGAGTTGTCGTTGTTTGTGCACCGCTGCCAACGCAGCAGCGGCAGCAGCAACGTCAGCAAACAAAACGCGTCCTTGCCAGAGCACCGCTCACTTACCTCGATTGACCGCGATGTCTCGACGTTGCATTTGTCGCCTCGTTCACGAGTTTCCCCTTTGTTCTCTCGCTCGTCTGTGTCTGTGTGTCTGTGTGTGTGTGTCTGTGTGTGTGTCTGTGTAGGGGGGAGCGGTGGTGTAGCGTGTAGCGGGTAGCGCGCTGCGCTATGAACCTGGCGACCCGGGTTCGATTCCCGCTCACGGCCAACACCCAGTGACGATTATCTGAACCGGTCATGGGCCTCCCCTAGGTCGACTCAGCCTCAAATGAGTACCTGGTGAGGTGTGTAAACATCGCCACTGGGGAGACAAAAGCGGTCGGGCATGGTGCTGGCCACCTACCCCCTCGTGTACCGTTGCGGCCTTCATAGGTGCTCGCTAACAGCACTTGCCCCAACAGTTTGTTAAGGCTATACGGGGGATCTGCGTGTGTCTGCGTGTGTCTGCGTGTGTGTCTGAGTCAGTGTGTGTCTGAGTCAGTGTGTGTCTGTGTCAGTGTGCGTCTGCACGTGTGTCTGCGTGTGTCTGTGTGTGTCTGAGTGTGTGTCTGTGTGTGTCTGTGTCAGTGTGCGTCTGCACGTGTGTCTGCGTGTGTGTCTGTGTGTGTCTGAGTCAGTGTGTGTCTGTGTCAGTGTGCGTCTGCGCGTGTGTCTGCGTGTGTTTCTGCGTGTGTGTCTGTGTGTCTGTGTCAGTGTGCGTCTGCGCGTGTGTCTGCGTGTGTGTCTGTGTGTGTCTGAGTCAGTGTGTGTCTGTGTGTCTGTGTCAGTGTGCGCCTGCGCGTGTGTCTGCGTGTGTGTCTGTGTGTGTCTGAGTCAGTGTGTGTCTGTGTGTGTGTGTCTGCGTGTGTGTCTGTGTGTGTCTGAGTCAGTGTGTGTGACATAGCAGTGGGGAGCGGTAGTGGAGTGGTTAGCACGCTGCGCAGCGAACCCGGCCACCCGAGTTCGATTTCCCGCTCACGGCCAACAGCGGCGACGATTATCTGAACCGGTCCTGGGCCTCCCCGAGGTCGACTCGGCCTCAAATGAGTAACCTGGTGTGGTGTGTAAAACTCACCACTGGGGAGACAAAGGCGGCCGGGCGTGGTGCTGGCCACCCACCCCCCTGGCGTGCCGTGCCGGCCTTAATAGGTGCTCGCTAACAGCACTTGCCCCATACAGTTTGTTCAAGGCTACACGTGGGAGCTTTGCATGTGTTTTGTTTAACAACGCACACGCACGCACACGCACACACGCATCACAATGGAAGAACAATTGTAATGATGCCACGTTTCACCGCAGTCACTCCCATAGCAAATGCAACGTCATTTTACAATAAGAACGCGAACACTGCAGCGCGCCGCTTCTCGGCATGCGGTGTGCTCGTCGCACAAATCCTGGCCGCTGCTAGAGAGCCAAGTCGCATCTCGCGACGCGTTTTGTTTCTTTGCGCTCGCGTCGTTCATTTTCCTTTGCGTCGAAGGTAAAGATTGATTTATGGTTTTTGTTCACACACGCGTTTCTCTTTCTACTCGGGGGGGGGGGCAACGCTCCCTGGGATGTTGCCGCGGGTTGTGACGAAGCTGCCGGGGTGCGGAGCGAAACGTCGGACGTCGTGCCGAGCGAGGCGGCGGTAGAGCCGGAACAGCGGCGAGCCGTGGACGTTCTGCTTTCACATTTGTAGTCAAATGGTGACGTTTGTAAACAAAAGAATATTTGATGTTAATGTTTAGCGTTTATTCAGGTAAGCCTGTGCGTGCGTGACGTCACGGTCAATTGTTGCTTAAGTCACAAAAAACAAAGACCCCCGTATAGCCTTAACAGACTATTGGGTCAAGAGTTGTTAGCGAGAATCTATTAAGGCCGGCACGGCACACGAGGGGGTGGGTGGCCAGCAACACGCCCGGCCACCTATGTCTCCCTAGTGGCGATGTTTCCAGACCGCATCAGATACTCATTTCAGACTGAGTCAACTTTGAGGAAGCCCAGAACCGATTAAGAGAATCGTCATTGGGGTTGGCCGTGAGTGGGAATCGAACTCGTGCCAGCCGGGTTCTGCAGCACAGCGCGTTAACCGCTACACCGTCGCTACGCCGTCGCTGCACCATCGCTGCACCATCGCTGCACCATCGCTACACCCCTACCCCCCACTACTCCACTCAGACGTTTTAATGAAGGTTGTGGGAAGAGGAGCTAAATGCGAATCTCTGGTGCCAATTATATTTGGTTAATTTGTAAAACGCAACTATTCTGTTAGTGGAATAAATATTCAAGTATTAGTCATCATTACTTAAATGCATTTGGTGGAATTACAATTAATAATCTGCGGCTCGTAATTATAATTTTTTAGAGGACGTATTACTCAGCAATAGTAACAAGGTGCCTATCTTACCACTCCGCCTTGCTTCTCAGATTCATTGGCAATGTGCATTTTTTTTCCATTGGTTAAAAAAAAATTACATTTGGTGAGATTTGGCCGTCTCTAAATGCGATAGGGGAAAACAAAAAAAAAGTGTTTTGGTAGCGAATGCATATGTTAGTTTTTTTTATTTTATCAGATGCTTCCACATGATTCTTCGGCCAAATAAGAACTAATGTGGGCAGTTCGAGTCAGGGTTCATTCAGGTCCACCACTTTTCCATTCTCACCGCCAACCTCCCAACCTCACCCCAGGACCCCTACTCCAAGCCTCAGTTGTTGGGACCACCTTTGATGATAAATTTGGCCACAGAACCTGAAATAAGTCGAGTAATTTTGCTGCCCACCCACCGGGAAAGTGGTGAAGGCCTCTCGTTTGATTAGCAAGGGTTGGAATGGCTGCCTTTGATGCGACGGATTAAAACCTCGAGTTGTCGCGTTCTCACTTTTCTTGAACGGTGACCAATCGTGATATCGGTTTCTCCGCGAATTTGCGACGGTGTTTATGCATTTATTATTATTATACTACATTGTTCGTGTACTTCTCCCAGTGTGAGTAAAGATTACTTAAAATGTTCTTTCAGTCGCATTTCAATCAAATTAAGCCAACCATAAGTCCACATAATCTTCGTTACTTTGCGCAACCAATAATGCTGATGCAAAACATGGAATTAAATGATCACGTTCAACGTGAAACATTAAAAATTGTCGCGCCGTCAATGCCTCTGGGAAATGTTGTGGAAAGCACACGGTTTGATGGGCGACGTCTATTTACTTAGAATTGTAATCGCTTGTTTTTGTTATTGAATTGGTATTGTTTTGTTGTTCAGAACGTAAAAAATGTCCCTCGAGTAACTTGAACGACGTTATCATGGGACCGGGCTCTCATTACTCTGGTAGTGCGTTGTCTTTGAACTGTGCGCCTTTTGGCGTCATCTGGTCGAACACCATATGAGACTAGGCTCTAAAGAAAGTTGTCTCTGGTGTGGACCAATCAGTTTCAAAGACAATGCATAAATTATCAGAGTATTGTTTTTTGTTTGCATTTGACTGCAAGTATTGTGGTTAATGTAAGCATGATTCCTTGCAAAAGGTGTCAGTTTTGTTGCCAGAAAAAAGGGGAAAACCCCTATTAGTGAACGACGGTAATGGGGATGTAACAGACAAAACTGATGCTACAATTTACTTCGTGTTTGTATCGTACGGCGTGTAGTCGCGACCCCGGATCGCCCACCCAGACTTTCTACCCCGAGGCCACGGGTTAATAGAGGGTTTTTTGGGGGGTTAAATCGCGTAAATATATAAATGTGTCGTTAAAACCCGCCACAACCCGACACAGTCAACTAGTAAGGGTTGTCACGTAAACAGAACGTGCCAATTCGTCACTAGTACAGCACTAGTGTATAGTAGTGTAGTGTATGGTGTAGTATACTAGTACAGCACTAGTGTATAGTGTAGTGTATAGTGTAGTGTATAGTGTAATATACTAGTACAGTACCCCGGTGTGTTGGAGAGCCAAGCCACAACATTTACAATCTGAGTACGACGTTTCGCCAGTAATTACAACTAGCTTCATCAGGGACTTCCTTTTTGAGGGATCGACAGGGGTGAGCTTTTCTCTTGCCAGCCGCTCCTTAGCCGGTGGTGTAAATGTCACAATTCCCACGGTGAGTGGAAATTTTCTCCCAGGAAAATGAATCTTTACTACCTATAATACTGATATTTGTCAATTATATATGCTAAGTAGACTCTCACATGACCCAATTGCCTAAGACGTACCCAGTCCCACGAGATATCTCCCGCCAGGGTTGACCACCGTTCGCAAGCAAACTGAACACGTTCATCGCTAAAGCCGTGGCCCTATAAAACATATATAAATGGGTGACGTTTCGGGAAATGGCCCTTCTTCATAGCACATGAAAAAGCCGGTTTCCATCGGGCTCGCGATGGGGCCTGTGTGTGTTAGGCAGTAAAAGGCAGCGCGGTTAAAAAAATAAAAACACCGTTGTACTATACTTCTCTGCTTCTGCATCTGTGCTACCCGCATTGACCAGCATGGTGAAGTGTCGTCAAATAACCATCCACGATCTGCTCGGGCATTTGAGAGAGGCGCTCACTCAGCAGTGGATTGATTTTAAACAACAAAAGGGCTGTACGTGTAAAAACAACATTGTAATGAAAGAAAAATACAATTGGAAGATCACATTTCGAAACGGTTGCATTTCACGATGCACACTCGGAAATGCTTTATAAAGGTGTCAAAGCGATCCATTTATAGATACCCCGCTGATGTCTAGAGAACTTTGAAAGCGACGGCTCCAATAGCTCACGGAGGAGAGAGTGTTGAAGGATTGCGACGAGTACATTGAGACTCGTTGGAGTGGTTGGTTACGAGATGTGTAGAGGTTGGGAGATTTAAAAAAAACCCGCTGTTGTTATTCTCCTCTCTATGAGATTTCTCCCCGTTAGTTTAGTGGGGGTATCTGTACACGGATCGCCCTGTTACAACTCGGATAAGTACATCCAAACGAGGATGACTGAGCGTGCACTGTGCTGTAGTGAGAGACCCACGGAAACGGGCGCCGCGATGAAATGCCATCGATATCGCTCCGTGCGTCGGCAATACATAAGTGACATTTAAATGCAGAATTAATGATATTAACAATTGCATTTCTGTTTGCACGGAATTGCAAAGTCATGACAATTTCATTAGTGAACTGTTCCCACCGTTATTGCTTCCATATCGGTGCAGTAATTCAATTCTTGCCACAATAAATCTAATTCTCGAGTTAATTAATTTCTGATCAAATACCAAACTTCGCCGGCCGTAAAGCGCGCGTGCGTGCGCGTGCGTGTACACGTGCGCGTGCACGTGTGCGTACGTGTACGTACCTGTGCGTACGCGTGTGCATGCGCTTGCGAACGTTGCGTTTCCGCGCGCAATTATTTTAAACGATTGCATCGGTGGCGTATGCATCGATGACACTTGTTTATCATTTTTGTGTGTCAGCCTTTCCAATGTTATTGTTGAGTTTGGTGCGATGGCGCTTTGAGTGGCAGAGTTGTGCTAGAAAGGCATCACGAATGTAAACAAATTTAAAATTGGAAAAGTAAAAATGTATTTGTGTTTGGTATTATGAACAATAAGACCTTTGTTGATCTTGTTCATCTGTCATCTTGTTGGTATTATTGTTGCTGAAATGTCAAACCGTTGTCGGTGTTGTTACGTTGTTATGTTATATTATTGTTGTTGATGTTGTTGATGTTGATATGTTATTTAATTATTGTTATGTTATTATGTTATATTATTGTTGTTGATGTTGTTGATGTTGATATGTTATTTAATTGTTGTTCATGTTGTTACGTTGTTATGTTATATTATTGTTGTTGATGTTGATATGTTATTTAATTATTGTTATGTTATTATGTTATATTATTGTTGTTGATGTTGATGATGTTGATATGTTATTTAATTATTGTTATGTTATTATGTTATATTATTGTTGTTGATGTTGTTGATGTTGATATGTTATTTAATTATTGTTATGTTATTATGTTATATTATTGTTGTTGATGTTGTTGATGTTGATATGTTATTCAATTGTTGTTCATGTTGTTATGTTATTATGTTATATTATTGTTGTTGATGTTGTTGATGTTGATATGTTATTTAATTGTTGTTCATGTTGTTATGTTATTATGTTATATTATTGTTGTTGATGTTGTTGATGTTGATACGTTATTTAATTGTTGTTCATGTTGATGATGTTATGTTATATTATTCTTGTTAACTTTGATGATGTTGTTATGTTATTTAATTGTTGTTCATGTTATTATGTTATTATGTTATATAATTGTTGTTGATGTTGATGATGTTGATATGTTATTTAATTATTGTTATGCTATTATGTTATATTATTGTTGTTGATGTTGTTGATTCAAATTATGCCAGCGAACTTCATTTGGAAATGATCAGCAAGATATCATCGATTGCAATTCACTGTAGGTACATCCTGCGCAAACGCTTGGGCAATGCTAACATGTACATATATATTTGCGTTCTCATATCTGAATGTATGCATCTTTGTACGTGATAATGACAGCATCTCCGATTAGTCACGGTCGGCTACGTACGGTGCGAAAGAAATTCAACTCAAACACATACATCCAGCAATGGACGGATCATGGCTGCTGCTGCTGCTGTTGCTACTGCTACAGCTGCTGCTGCTGCTGTTGCTACTGCTACAGCTGCTGCTGCTGATCGATGACAATGTTACGTTGTGATGGGTTAACGTAATCCCAACGCGTTGTCAATGTAAAGAAAAACAAGATTCATGATCTTTTTTTACCCATCTCAACAATCATCACGGGGGAAAGGCGTTGTACACGAGCAAAGAGCTCGGAGGTGTGACGATTGCCCCCTCTGTGTTGGCATCTGCCCCCCGAACAAGATTTTTATTCTTTCATCGCGAGCCTAAATGGCGACCCAGGTAATCCGATGAATGGTAGCGTGGAGTGAGGGGGGGGGAGGAGGTTAAATCATCCCCACCTCTCCCCTCCGTCTCCCATCTCCGTGCATGCACACGTGTGTTTGGTGTATGTAGGTACGTTGAATTTCTTTCGCGCCGTACATAGCCAACCCGTGTTAATCGGAGCGTGCGGTGTGTGTGCACTGCGTCCTCAAACGGCTGGGGTCAGTCAGGCGGGGTGTTGCTCCTTTTGTCGCCAAGTTATCAACAACAAACCCACAAAGATCGAACTCACCCACTCTACAACTTGCAATGTTCCTCCGGCACATTTCGGATAAGTACGTCGTTTGAACGATTGGATGCAGCTGAGAGTATATCATGCAAAGGTCGTTGAGTAAATATCACGGAGAGAGCTAAAGGGAGGAAAGGCCATGACCGCCGGCGTCTTTGAGAGAGGACGCGGCTCACGCCTCGAGAGAGATTATACAATTGTCAAACAAGCACTATAAGAAAGATGTAAAAACGTGACTTAAACAACACACACAATCATACGACTCTTCCGGAATGCACAGTCCACTTCGAAGCAGGGACAGACGGCCTTTCACGCGACAGTTTTGTGCGCGCCGTCGAGATGAACGGGAACGCGATTTTAAAATTATTCTTTCATAGAAAATTCTCAGTCCGCTCCCCGATGCTTCAGGGTCACCCCACAGAGAGGCTCTGTTGTTATATGGAAGACACGGTCTATCCACCGTGATTAACTTGAAGGACACACAGTATTGTATGTATGCACGGAGCATCTTATTCACAGCAGCCGCTTCTGGCTGTTCGTCGAACAAAGGCGGTCACCGCATTGCACACATTCAGATGCGCTTCTGTGGCCATCTGGAACGCTCCTCCTTCCGATATTAGGAAGCCACTGGAGCTATGCACTTTTAAATATTGATTGGAAACTCATTTATTTAAAATTGCTGTTTGTGTTTAGTTTGTTGTCCTTCCCCCGCACCTCCGATTAGCACGGTTGGCTACGTACGGCGTGAAAGAAGTTCAGCATACATACATCCAAACATGCGTGCGTTGCAATACAAGAACGTTGGCCACATCCTGGAGATTGCAAATGTGGGGTTGAAGAGAAATGATCTTGTGACACCCGTTTCACAGAAACGATTCAGACCTCAAAACCACATCGTGCAAGCAGAGGCACATTTCACAAAATACAAAATAAAGTATATTGTATTTGCGTGTACACAGTTGTTTTCATTCGTGCATCTCTCTCGCTGTGAGCGGTGTTCTTTCTCAAAGACGTCGCCGAAAACGGCCATCTCTGCACTTTAATTTTGTTCATGATATTTACTCTGAAACGTGTGAGTCCATGGCCGACGTAAGTCCACATGCAATGTTACTCTTCGGGCTGTGTTAGTCAATGGGCAACACACTGTAAGTCTCTTTGCTGTATGTGCCATATTCCTTAGTCAAAGATGTCGCTGATTCATCTTCTTTGTTCTTTCGATAAAGTCACGTAGAAGGGAAATAATAAAATAATAAAAATGAAACATAATAAAATACAATTCTCACGACGTTTCGGCCACAACGCAAGCAGCCGTCCTCAGGTGAAGAACAGTTCTGTTGGAGAGACAGCGTCTGAAACGTCGTGAGAATTGTATTTTATTATGTAATTTTTTATTATTATTTTATTATTTCCCTTCTACGTGACTTTACCAAAATAACCAAGAAGATGAATCCCTGCAGTCGCGAAAGCTTTAAATCGAAATGTCGCTGATCGATAGTGGAATTCCTTCCCTTTTGCTCTGTCCATGATATGCTCTCAAAAGCTTTGCATTAGATGCCTCGAATTGCATCCAATTGTTCAAATTGCAAAACGGGGCAAACTTAATTCGCTGCCTTCCCAGACTCTTGTTCCACCTCCAATTTCCCCAGTTGCAATAACAATTTATCTTCTTGGTCCTTTCGGGAAAGTCACGTAGAAGGGAAATAATAAAATAATAAAAATTGAACATAGTAAAATAATGCTCACGACGTTTCGCCCACAACGCAAGCAGCCATCCTCAGGTGAAGAACAGGTCTGTCGGAAAGACAACGTTTCAGCCACAACGCAAAACAGGTCTGTCGGAAAGACGCAGTCACGAAAGCTTTAAATCGAAATATAACAATTTATATTCATGACTTCAGCTGAAGTGGCAACTCATCGGCACGTCTTGTTTACGTGACAAACCTTACTAATTAGCTGTGTCGGATAGTGACAGGTTTAACGATACGTTTATATTTAAGCGATCTCACCCCACAAAAACATCTTTATTATGGTTAATATTGGTCGCGAAAGCCTACGTGCTAACCTATATTCACTCTCTTGTTTTCTCATTACATGTCCAATGAATGTAAATTTGACCTTCTGATTATTCTTACTGATTTGAGTGTGGTGTACCCGCTCTCCATGGAACGTTTATGTTACTCGTTTTGTATGCCCATGAAACGTTTAACATCCTTCTTTAACAAAGCATATTTATCTTGCTTCTAGTTTGCTTTGTAGGGCATTTGTAATTGACTGCTTCTGCATCCATACAGGAAATACAGACGTGCATATGTAACAGTCTCGTATTCAAATTCTCGTCGATAATAATTTAATCTTCTCCGATATGAACACAAGACTTGGATGCAAGCGATGGCAAAATTGTGCCAATGCAAATAAAATACCGTGAGAAACACGCCGCAAAAATGTGCGCGCGTTGTGTAACGTGACACACATTGTAACAGACGAGTTTTGATTCGTGGCCGCGGCTAGCGTGAGATCTGACCCCGTTTTCGGCTGCCCCTTCACCAACCAACCACGACTGACCAGCGTGGTGAAGTATGGCCAAACGATCCCCGAATGACTGACCTGAATTGAGCTTGCCTTGATCCAACAGCGGATCGACGAAGGGCCTGCGCACACGTGGCCTGGACTCCCACCACCGTGGAGGCAGCAGCGAGGGTGGGTGGATCACACAGATGCTGTGAAACTCTCTTCCCGCGGGTGTCGAGGAGGAGCCGTATCCTGGCTCGTCAGGAGAAGGCGGTAACAGCAAATGTGGCCTCCATCTGTTCCTTCTGCACGGGGTGGAGGTGTTGTCATCAGGACACGGGCGGGTTTCCTCCGGTTTGCTCCAAAATGTAAACACTCATTGGGCAACGAAAGCTTAGTATATGTAGGGGACCGCAGAGCTTTAGTCTAATGTTGTGGCGCCGGCTCACCCCTCGTCTCTGGTTCCTGCTCGTGCCTCCGAGTCGTTCTCTCTGTTCTTGGTTCTTTCGGTAAAGTCACGTATAATGGAAATAATAAAATAATAAAAATTAAACATAATGAAATAATTCCCCCCTCCATGCCAGCTTAAATAGTCGCTCCAAGCCTGGAGTGTGTCATTCAGACTCTGTCTTCTCGACAGACCTGTTCTTCACCTGAGGACGGCTAGTGGCCGAAACGTCGTGAGAATTATTTTATTATGTTTTATTTTTATTATTTTATTATTTCCATTCTACGTGACTTTACCGAAAGAACCAAGAAGATGAATCCCTGCAGTCACGAAAGCTTTACATCGTTCTCTCTCGTTCGAGAGCGAGCGGATACAGTGCAACGTGTCGAAAATGTAAATTGTTATCGTTATTTTATTGTCATCGTCATTATTTTATTGTCATCGCCATTACTTGACCGCGCATGGTGAGTCGATTGTCTCAGCCTCATCGCGAATGACTCCACAAAATCCCCAACGTTAGGGGTTTTTCGCCTAAATTAGATACGTTCAAGCTCTGAGAAATCAAGGGGTGAGACAAACTTCGTTTTGCTACTACGCGTGAACTTTACCGTAGTACCACGGCTCTCGCATCATGTCCGTGATGCAGTCATGTTTAGTCTGTTGATGGTCGGATATGTGGCAATCGACTCATCTCGACGAGCTGTACTCACGATGCACCACCACGGGGCGTTCAGGGTCTCGGTGCAATCGTCCTTGCTGCGTTTCGACATCGCGGAGTGTGGCACTGATGTCGGATCGATTGGTGCCCCAGTCGCGGAGTGAAGTACAACCTCTGGATAAAATAGTGTCCCAGAAATAAAACATTTTATTGCCTCGGCCCATGTTGTGTTATTTGGTACCCGGGGTACCGCCATGAGGATCATTTATATTCGGCGAATTAAAATAGACTCCACCAACAAAACTTTAGCAGCCTCCGTCTAAAAGCCCCATCTGTGGTATCGGCGGTTGGCTACAAGAAATGTGAAGTGAAAAATTCCCAATATGCTCTCTTTCACAGTGCACACTGACGGGAAAGATAGCTCTGATGATGTGTGCTCCTTTAATTATGTAACTATCCACGAACAAGAACTATTAAAAACTATTTTTTATTTTATTTTACCAGGTAAGGCCCACTGAGCAATATAGTTATTTTTCAGAAGCGGCCTCGCTATCACAAATGATAGCTCAACTTAGTGGCTTATCACGTGGAAATGTATAGCAGCCTAATACTCTTAAACGCGTCATGTTAATTATCAATGTGGAGGGGGGAACCGGGAGGACCCGGAGAAAAATTCACGTGACCACGGGGAGAGAGATAACATGCAAACTCCAAATATGCAGGTGTCAGAGTCGGGATTGAACCCATGACCTCCTGCGTACAAGGCGAGGGAGTTAACATCTCGCCACCACGGCTCCCCTTCCATCTAAAATGTGAAATTGTCACCACTGCGACTGGGTCACCATTGGGCACTACGTTGACATTGTAACTTGTGAATGTCCCACAAGTGTGAATTATTGGGGTTTCCAGTGGCTGTGACCACATTTGAAGAAATGTGCCCATTTTTCATTCAAACCTTGGAACCAAAGCAAGGTTTTATCCTAAATAGTGCTTGGATGGGCAACCACCATGCAAGACAAGTGCTATAGGCTACTGCATATCTGTGTTATGGACAGCAGAGGGCAAGGCAGCACAATTAATTGTCGGGCTGTACTTCTATGCTCCCACATCTGTGTTCCCCGCCTTCACCGGTGTGAAGTATGCGTGGAGGGTCCAGCAACAATGTTGACAAAGAGCTGTACGGGTATCACGGAACAAGTTGCGGTCCGGCCGTGAGAGATTTGGCTGGCCTTGTACACACATTTGCATGTTGCATGCGAGTAAAATCAGCGCACCTCTTAGCCCACACGATCCTTCATTCTAAACTAAACTATCTATCATTACAGTTGTTTCGTTATCAAATAGGGCTCACTCGGTAATGTAGCTGGGTGAGTGAGTGGGTGAGCGAGTGGGTGAGTGAGTGAGTGAGTGGGTGAGTGAGTGGGTGAGTGAGTGGATGCGTGGGCGAGTGAGTGGGTGAGTGAGTGAGTGAGTGGGTGAGTGAGTGGATGCGTGGGTAAGTGAGTGGGTGAGTGAGTGAGTGGGTGAGTGAGTGGATGCGTGGGTAAGTGAGTGGGTGAGTGAGTGAGTGGGTGAGTGAGTGGGTGGGTGGGTGAGTGAGTGGGTGAGTGAGTGGGTGAGTGAGTGGGTGCGTGTATGAGTGAGTCAGTGGGTGAGTGAGTGGGTGAGTGAGTGGATGCGTAGGTGAGTGAGTGGGTGAGTGAGTAGGTGAGTGAGTGGATGCGTAGGTGAGTGAGTGGGTGGGTGAGTGAGTGGATGCGTGGGTGAGTGAGTATGTGAGTGAGTGGGTGAGTGGGTGAATGAATGGGTGAGTGAGTGGGTGAGTGATTGTGTTGTTCACATGAATTGTGGTGCCTGGAGCACCGTGCGGATGAGATTTATGTTGAAACTAAAACTGAACAATTTATTTCATTTTATTAGGTAAGACCCACTGAGCTGTTATGACCTGGCCACACAAATGATTCCTCGACGAAGTGGCTTATCACGTCGACATTTTATAGCAGCCAAAACCCTCGAAACGAGTGCTCATTGCAAATGCGCAGGGAAAAACCTGGCGGGTTCCCCGGACAAAAATCCACGCGACCACGAGGAGGGAGAGTGAGAGAGAGAGAGAGGCACGAAAACTCCAAATACACAGCAGGCGTTGGGGTCTGGATCGAACCTACACGCTCCTGCGAGGTAAGTTAACATCTCGCACCCCCCCCCGCTCCCCTCCACACTGTCCCTCGATGCGACAGAGACGGGCGGTCGTGACCACGGCAGGCTGTGGGTGCCCTCTGCCTCTGGCTCCGTGACTCGGGAGCAATAATTGGCGGGGCCACATCACCATCGATGTTTTTGGTCGCTCGTTCCCCTTTTTTTGTTGCTCTGCGGCCAAAGGAGGGCTGCCACAGGCGGGGGGGGGGGGGGAGAAGCTGGAACGGCGTTTAAATAAGAAGGACCGCAGTCTATATTTGCGCGACGGCTAACGAGCGATGTTTAGCCCCCGCGCTCACGGGCCTGTTCCTTTTTTCTAGACTTGAAGCTTTCGTGACTGCAAGGATTCATACTCTTAGTTCTTTCGGTAAAGTCACGTGGGTAAAAAAATGAAATTAAAATTTATAAAAAATAAAACAATAAAACTCCCACCTGATGACGGAGACTTGTGTTGCCTCCGAAACGTCGTGATTTTTATTGTTTTATTTTTATTAATTTTAATTTCATTTTTTTTACCTACGTGACTTTACCGAAATAACTAAGAGTACTGTTCCTTTTTTGTTTATCTCGCGTGCAAGGTAATTATTTTCTCCCCCCCCCACCGCCCCACCGCTGCGCTGCTGACACCTGTAGTTATTTTATTTTAAAATATCTCCGTTAATGTGCGGAGAGTGGGAAACAGCTCAGCTGGTTTGGCAGCGGGGCTTCCAGGAGTGTGAGATTGAGTTCAAATCCCTGCCAGGGTTGACCCGGTCTTGTCATCATCCGTCATCATCACTGTCAACATCATATCTCTGGTAGGTGAGGAGTCATTAGTGGGTGATTTATGATGATGATGAAAACGGATTCAAGACGAAGATCGCGAGGAATATTCCAGCTATTACTCAGGTTCAATGATAGGTTACGAGCACAGGGCAATGAGTGGGCACACTTATTTTGAGTTTATTCATGTATTAGGGTAGAGGCTTTGAACATGATCTGAAAAGAAAACATTACCCCACCATACTGGCTTTTTAAAGGGCCAATATCACATTTCTGGGAGTGTCTGAGTGTTAGCACCGTCACAATCTCAGTCGCCACCGCACATCCGATTAGCACGATTGGCTACGTGCGGTGTGAAAGAAGTTCAACACACACACACATACAACCGCTGAGTATTTTGATGAATGTCTTCTGTCCGTTGCCAGTCTCTTCAAAATCATTCACGAGCGATCGATTGGGTTGCGGGAGGAACGCCGAGCACTTCATCATGTGGACAGCCACAACTCTGGCTATCGCCTGATGATGCTCGCTGTAACTACTGGCGAAACGTCGTACTCGAATTGTAAATGTTGTGCGTTTACTCTCCAACACACCGGGTGTGTTGTGCGGGTAACGAATTGGCACGTTCTGTTTACGTGACAAACCTTACTGATTGTCTGCGTCGGGTGCTGGCGTGTCTAACGACACATTTTATATTCTTGGTTCTTTCGGTAAAGTCACGTAGAAGGGAAAGAATAAAATAATAAAAATATAAAACAATAAAATAATAAAAATATAAAACAATAACATTTTCACGACGTTTCGACTGCAGCACAAGCATTTCATCATCAGGTGTGAAAAACACAGCAACATTTCTTGAAAAACACAGCAAATTTTCTTGCTGTGTTTTACACAGCGGGTAGACCAAACGTGCTCTGAACCCGGCGACCTAAGTTTGATTCCCAACAACGGCCAACATCAGTGGTGAGTAAAATCTGACCTGGTCCTGCCCCCCCCCCTCCCCCCTCCCTCACCACTTCATCACCCCGCACTGACCAGTTTGGTGAAGTATGGTCAAACGACCCCCGCGACAAACGCAGCGCGGGGAAGCGTTCCTCCAGTATGTGATTGACGAAGGGATGCAAAAATGGAAACTAATTGAAAGCCAATCTTGATTTGAAGCTTTCGTGACTGCAAGCATCCATACTCTTTGGTTATTTCGGTAAAGTCACGTGGGTATACAATAAAAAAATATTTTTTTTACTTAAAAGCCATAAAGACTTGGCATGAGAGGCTACAATTATAGACAATGAGACGTCCCGGACACTTGTGAAAAAGAGCTTCATAGCTCATCGGATTCCTCCAAATACATATTCTGATTCCGATGCTGAGGTAACCAGAGGTCTATAAGAAGACTTATAAATTCCACCCCCCCCGCCCAGATGTGCTCATCCCGCCTATATTTATTGACTGACTCATTCATCGATGGCCTTGAAATTTTACTGGGTGGGTGGGCCCCCCTCCCCCGTCCCCCGTCCCCAATTGAACCTTGCAGTCCAATTGATCGAGGCCCACTCGGGTGAATGAGCGACAATAAGAACTCAGTTTAAAGGGGGGGGGGGGAGAGTGAGGGGCAAATGCACGAAGCTGAAGCCAGATAAGAGAAGGAAATGGGAAATTGCACAACAGGAAAAACAACAGTTAAAGCAATGCCAGAAATCTCAAAGCAAAGCAAAAAATACTGGAAACGCAAAGTGTGCGGCGCATTTCGAGGTTGCGGTCACACTTCGTCGCCCCGAAGGCCCGAGTCTAAATGTGTACAGGCCGCGGTAGAACGTGGGGGAGAGAGTCGGCGAGACGGGTAATTCAACGGAACCAAAAAGGCCTTAATGTCCGTAAGCCAATCCAAGTCTGGATACACATCTTCCCATGCCACGCCAACTCATGGGGGGAAAAGTGTCCATACTTCACCCATGCTGGTCAGTGCTGGTTTGGGGACATTTTTGAGAGTCGTTGCCAGGAATCGAACTCGGACTTGCTGGGTTCACAGTGCAGTGAGCGACCTCACCTTGACTGGGAATTGAACCCAGAACGCCGGGTTCACAACTCAGCGAGGGACTTGGTCGTGGCTGGGAATCCAACTCAGAACGCTGTGTTCATAGCACAGTGAAGCAACTCACTACTCCACTGCTTCAGCCCATTCTCAAAATAAGGCAGAGAAAATTCCAGACAGAGAGGGCAGCAGAAAAGAAGAAGTGACCGCCCCCCCCCACCCACTCCCCCGACCACTACCCCACTGGTCCTCCCATAGAAGCCGAGTTTGAATGGCGGTGTCAGTACAAAAGTCTCGAACACCGCCACCCCCCCCCCCCCCTGGATTGTGGAGGTTGACTTGTGACTGGGGGTTTCGAAAGAGACTTTGCTTGCTGGAGCCGGGATTATGGGGTGCGGAGGGGAGGGGGGTAGATGTGGGAACTGCTGGGTGGTAAAGCCACAACGTCTCTCCCCTCTGTGTGTCCACAGCAGCGAAACACACGCGGCGTGGCTTTCGTGAAGCTGACTCAAATAATCAGAAATGTATATTAATAATAAAATATACGAAAAATAGAAGCAACCACGATTCTTTGTCCAACACATTTCCATGGCTAAGACGCAAGGTGGATACAATTATAATAATCATGAGATACATAAGAAAACTTGGTGTCACTGTTCTCCCCAAAGGGCAGCACGTGGCGCTTTGGGAATAACAAAAAAACCCGTGTGCTCCACAAACGAGGAGACCTTTCCGGCGAAATTAAAATAAAAGATCCACTTTACGGCATTTGCCACAAATCGATTTCCACGGCCGTGACCTCGAGACGGCGAGACGGTGGCCCAAGTTCCCGCAGAACCAACGGTGCCCTGCTGCCTTGAAACCCCATTAGGTGGATGTGCGTGTGTGTGCGTGTGTGTGCATGGGCAGTGGTAGTGTCGTGGTTAGCGCGCTGCGCTACGAACCTGGCGATCCGGGTTCGATTCCCACTCACGGCCAACACCAGTGACGATTATCTGAACCGGTGCTGGGCCTCCTCTAGGTCGACTCAGCCTCAAAATGAGTACATGGTGCGATGTGTAAACATTGCCACTGGGGAGACAAATGTGGCTGGGCGTGGTGTTGGCCACCCACCCCCTCGTGTGCCGTGCCGGCCTTTATTGGTGCTCGCTAACAGCACTTGTCATTACAGTCTGTTAAGTCTATATGGGGGATCTTTGTTTTTTTCTGTATGTATGTGGTGGGGAGCGGTAGTGTAGCGCGCTGTGCTACGAACCTGGACGACCCGGGTTCGATTCCCGCTCAGGCCAACACTACCAGTGACGATTATCTGAACTGGTCCTGGGTCCCCCCTAGGTCGATTCGGCCCCAAATGCGTACCTGGTGCGGTGTGTAAACTTCACCACTGAGATGAAGGCAGGTCGAGCGTGATCCTGTCCACCCACCCCTCGTGTGCCGTACCCACCTTCATAGGCGCTCCTTGCAAACAACACTTGCCCCAACAGTCTGTTCAAGGCTATACGCGGGATCTTTTGTCTTTCTGTGCAGCATGCCTATGCAGCAGGCTGACATGGAGATAACGGCATGCATGGGTGAATGCTATTTCACTTCCCTTCCAAATATAGCCATTGGATAACCCGTCTATTGGCCCTCTTAGTTGATTCTCAGTGGTCAACTGAGTACTGCATATTGCAGGAGCAAATGTCTGCATCTCCTCCAGAGGATCAGAGATTTCATGAAGTGGACTGAGATCGGTGCCAAGTGCAGATGCTTTCAAGTGAATCGTTTTCACGAGAATGTATCCATATTAATTTTCGTAGATAAAAAAAAATGTTGACACCTGTGTGTATGAATAGTTTCGCACACGCTGTTAGTTAAGGTCACTCTATTAAGGCTGCATGGCTTCTAAAGCCACACCTGTACATTAAACGCGGTGGCGAAATGTTAATGACCTCGCCTGGTATACAGGAGGTCGTGGGTCCGATCACGACCCTCACGCCTGTTGTGTATTTGGAGTGTGCGTGTCTCTCTCCCCGTGGTTGTGTGGATTTTTCTCCTGGTCCTCCAGTTTTTCCCTCCACAGTTAGATTCAAAGTGCGTGTCTCGAGTATTCGGCTGCGATAAATATCCACATGATGACAAGCCACTTCGTTGAGCTATCATTTGTGGCCATGTCGCTTCTGAAAAGAGGAGCTATACAGCTCAGTGGGTCTTACCCGGTAAAATAAAAAGTTTAGTTTAGAGTACGTTGCTACTAGAAATATCACGTAATAAGCCACTTCGTTGAGCTATCATTTTGTCACCAGGAAGCTTTTGACAAAAAAGGAAAAGCGAAATAGCTCAGTGGGCCTTACCTGGCAAAATAAAATAAAAAGTTAAACTCCTGCGGCCAAGCGGAGGTACATTATGCGCCAGGGTTCACGATCACACGGTGTCCATTCCCGGCTGCTTCTTTTCTTTTACGATCGCGTCCTCGTTGGCGGGACTCGTTGAAACATTCCTTTGTGCCGTGTTTTTTTTTTAATCTCGCTCGCTCGCTCTTTCTCTTGATGCTGGCACAGCACTCAACGGACCCGAGCCACTTTTGCCTTTAGCATGGCAGGCGAAGAGGCTTTTAGTGAGGTTGCAATGATCCCGCAGCCCCCTTCCCCACTACCACCACCAGCAGCAGCAGCGGCATGGACCGAGCCGTCGTCTTTGCTGCGAAATACGAAAAGCTCGCCGGCATCTTGGGGAGAAGGCGGCGTTCCCCCTTTGGGGGGCGGGGAGGGGGGTAAGGGTGAAACACGACCCCCCCCCCCACCACCACACCGACACAGCCGCCCACAGCCGCATAACAATTCCTGCTCGTGGCTGTCCGCCTCGATAGCGAGCGGGCGAGCGAACTGTCAGTTATGGGGCCGTCCATAAATGACGTCACGCACCCAGTGGGGGGGGTCAGACATTTGTGACGATGTGTGACGAAGGGGGGGGGGGGTTGAGAAATGTGACGTCACATCAAAATGCGCAACTTTAAATAAATATAGACAACACGTTCTACTTAATTAAATAGACTTTTTAATAAATGTTTTTTCCTACAGCATCAGAGTGCAGCGCCACATTAAATACGCACTACAATGACAATAGTTTAAAGCGATTTGAAGCATGTTTTATTTTCAAAATGGAAATATCTACCTTTCTCCAACACAGCTACACCACTCAGACACCCAGCAAACCCAATTACCTAACAACATTCCCAGCCACACACCTACCCATCCACCCACTCCCGATTCTTCCTCCACCTACAGTATCTACTTAAACACCAACCTATCCATCAATATACGTAACAACCAACTCACTCACTGACTCATCAAGAGAATTCACCGCACGAAGACTTGACTTGAATTTCCACAAGCTCATTGTCGTCCAGACTGATGTGACTACACGTGGAAGAAACAAAAAAATGCCAACTAAATTGACGATAGCAAAAAACACACGTAGAGGCCTCGTCGGGTTCTGAGAACCGTGAAACGCTCGCGTGGAACCACGCAAACTCCGACCAGCCCCACAGAAGCAACGCCTCTTGGTTGACCGTCGAACATAGACGGCTGTCACTGCGTCGCGCGCTTTCACGTGCGCATCTGGGGCCGTCTGGAACGCTTGTTCCTTTTCGATATTAGCAAGCCACTGGAGCTGTGCGCTTTTAAATCACCTGGACTGAAAACTAATTTCTTCAAGAACTGAAATTTTTGCGTTAAGTTTGTTGTCCTTCCCCCGCACATCTTTGGGCAACACGGTGGCGCTCTGAATGGATTTCTGTCACCTGGGCTCAAGCGTGCAGCAAACCTATGAGTTTGACACGTTCCAAAGAAACTACATTTTTCTTGGTGAAATTCCTGAGCAGTGAGAGTTCAAAATGGATCACAAAATGCCTTCGTCGTGACTTTTTGATTTACTGTCGTTTACTGCAAGTTTCCGGTTCATTCCCCAAGCACCCCCCTCCATCGCCGCCTCCACCTGTCGCGCCCTTCAGAATGCAACGGCCACATACCGAAGGGCATCCTCCACAGATGCCAGCGTGGAGCAACGGCGTGGGCGCGCCGACCGGATATTGCAATCCAGAGGTCCGCCGGTCAGATGTTGATCTGACGCTGCGCAAACGGTTGCAAACCAATGGGGCAAGTTTCCAAAACCTTGTCCACAACCCCTGTCCACCCGGCAGCATGAATGGATGCGCCACGGTGCGGCACGATCGAAGTGTGGGAGACCGCCACGTGAAGACGGCCGCTGAAACGCGCGCCGTCAGATGCGCTCCTGCGGCCGTCTGGAACGGTCTTCCGGTCTGATGTTAGGAAGCCACTGGAGCGATGCACTCTTAAATCGAGATTGAACACTCATTCCTTTAGAACTGCGTTTTGTGTTTAGTTTGTTGTCCTCCCCCCGCACCTCCGATGAGCACAGTTGGCTACATACGGTGTGAAAGAAATTCAACATGCATACATAGACTCACACTGTGACCCATAGACTCACACGGAGACCCATAGACTCACACAGAGACCCATAGACTCACACAGAGACCCATAGACTCACACAGAGACCCATAGACTAACGCAGATACCCATAGACTCACACAGAGACCGACAGACTTACACAGAGACCCATAGACTCACACGGAGACCCATATACTCACATGGAGACCCATAGACTCACACAGAGACCCATAGACTCACACAGAGACCGACAGACTCACGCAGAGACCCATAGACCCACACAGAGACCAATAGACTCACACGAAGACCCATAGCCTCACACAGAGACCGACAGACTCACACAGAGACCAACAGACTCACACAGATACCCATAGACTCACACAGAGACCGACAGACTCACACAGAGACCCATAGATCCACACAGAGACCAATAGACTCACACAGAGACCCATAGACTCACACAGAGACCCACAGACTCACACAGAGACTCATAGACTCACACGAAGACCCATAGACTCACACAGAGACTCACACGGAGACCCATAGATTCACACAGAGACCTATAGACTCACACAGAGACCCATGGACTCACACAGAGACCCACAGACTCACACAGAGACTCATAGACTCACACGGAAAACCATAAACTCACACAGAGACTCACACGAGGACCCATAGACTCACACAGAGACCCATAGACTCACAAAGAGACCCACAAACTCACACAGAGACCCATAGACTCACACAGAGACCCATAGACTCACACAGAGACCGACAGACTCACGCAGAGGCCCATAGACCCACACAGAGACCCATAGACTCACACAAAGACCCACAGACTCACACGGAGACTCATAGACCCACACAGAGACCCATAGACTCACACAGAGACCCATAGACTCACACAAAGACCCACAGACTCACACAGAGACCCATAGACCCACACGGAGACCCATAGACTCACACAGAAACCCATAGACTCACACAGAGACCCATAGACTCACACAGAGACCCATAGACTCACACAGAGACCCACAGACTCACACGGAGACCCATAGACTCACACAGAGACCCATAGACCCACACGAGGACCCATATACTCACACGTAGACCCATAGACTCACACAGAGACCCATAGACCCACACAGAGACCCATAGACTCACACAGAGACCCATAAACCCACACAGAGACCCATAGACTCACACAGAGACCCATAGACTCACACAGAGACCCATAGACCCACACAAAGACCCATAGACTCACACAGAGACCCATAGATTCACACAGAGACCCATAGACCCACACAGAGACCCATAGACTCACACAGAGACCCATAGACCCACACAGAGACCCATAGACTCACACAGAGACCCATAGACCCACACAGAGACCCATAGACTCACACAGAGACCCATAGACCCACACAGAGACCCATAGACTCACACAGAGACCCATAGACCCACACAGAGACCCATAGACCCACACAGAGACCCATAGACTCACACAGAGACCCATAGACCCACACAGAGACCCACAGACTCACACGGAGACCCATAGACTCACACAGAGACCCATAGACCCACACAGAAACCCACAGACTCACACAGAGACCCATAGACCCACACAGAGACCCATAGACTCACACAGAGACCCATAGACCCACACAGAGACCCATAGACCCACACAGAGACCCATAGACTCACACAGAGACCCATAGACCCACACAGAGACCCACAGACTCACACGGAGACCCATAGACCCACACATAGACCCATAGACTCACACAGAGACCCATAGACTCACACAGAGACCCATAGACCCACACAGAGACCCATAGACCCACACAGAGACCCATAGACTCACACAGAGACCCATAGACTCACACAGAGATCCACAGACTCACACAGAGACCCATAGACTCACACAGAGACCCATAGACTCACACAGAGACCCATAGACCCACACAGAGACCCATAGACTCACACAGAGATCCACAGACTCACACAGAGACCCATAGACTCACACAGAGACCCATAGACTCACACAGAGACCCATAGACCCACACAGAGACCCATAGACTCACACAGAGACCCATAGACCCACACAGAGACCCATAGACTCACACAGAGACCCATAGACTCACACAGAGACCCATAGACTCACACAGAGACCCATAGACCCACACAGAGACCCATAGACTCACACAGAGACCCATAGACCCACACAGAGACCCATAGACTCACACAGAGACCCATAGACCCACACAGAGACCCATAGACTCACACAGAGACCCACAGACTCACACGGAGACCCATAGACTCACACAGAGACCCATAGACTCACACAGAGACCCATAGACCCACACAGAGACCCATAGACTCACACAGAGACCCATAGACCCACACAGAGACCCATAGACTCACACAGAGACCCATAGACTCACACAGAGACCCATAGACTCACACAGAGACCCATAGACCCACACAGAGACCCATAGACTCACACAGAGACCCATAGACTCACACAGAGACCCATAGACCCACACAGAGACCCATAGACTCACACAGAGACCCATAGACTCACACAGAGACCCATAGACCCACACAGAGACCCATAGACTCACACAGAGACCCATAGACCCACACAGAGACCCATAGACTCACACAGAGACCCACAGACTCACACGGAGACCCATAGACTCACACAGAGACCCATAGACTCACACAGAGACCCATAGACCCACACAGAGACCCATAGACTCACACAGAGACCCATAGACCCACACAGAGACCCATAGACTCACACAGAGACCCATAGACTCACACAGAGACCCATAGACTCACACAGAGACCCATAGACCCACACAGAGACCCATAGACTCACACAGAGACCCATAGACCCACACAGAGACCCATAGACTCACACAGAGACCCATAGACTCACACAGAGACCCATAGACTCACACAGAGACCCATAGACTCACACAGAGACCCATAGACCCACACAGAGACCCATAGACTCACACAGAGACCCATAGACCCACACAGAGACCCATAGACTCACACAGAGACCCATAGACTCACACAAAGACCCATAGACTCACACAGAGACCCATAATTTGTTGTCCTTCCCCCACAGCTCCGATTACTACGGTCGGCTACGTACGGTGCGAGAGAAATTCGACATACATACACACGTACACGCACATACGTGTAATGCACAGCTTTCCTATGTGTGGATTGAACATCAACACTCAAAAATGATTAATAAAACATTATTAATTTGTGCGTGAGCTGTCAGAGCTGTGTTTGCATAATATTGAGCCGCTTTTATTTTAGTATTTAAATATATGTAATCGCCTTTTCCATTTCATACAAATTTAGTTTCTCTTAATTAGTTTAACAACAACAAAATATACATTTGAATAATTGGGTGATGATGCCGGGGTAAGGTAAATTATGTTTTGCACGGCTTAATCGTATCGGCCGCACTCGTCGGAAGCCATTCGCTGCAGCGATCGCTTCCCCCGCCGATTCCATCTCCTTGGGCGGCCGTACCCTCTCGGCCGCGTTTTGAGAACGACAGAAATCGTCTCGACGCGTGGCAGGTGCCGAGCACGCGGGGTTCTTACATCCCAGCACCATGAGATGTGGTGGCGGCAGCTTGCGTGGGACGGGGTGGGGGGCAGGTCTTCATCCAGCAGTAGATGGACCGTGGCTGCTGATGATGATTGCGGATGATCACGTGACGATGGTGACGTGTGCTCACGATGGTCGGTTATCTTGCGATGCGCTGCTGCCGCTCTCAAGCGGTGGTGGCGAGATGTTAACTACCTCGCCAGGTACACAACAGGTCACGGGTTCGATCCCGATCCCGACCCTGACGCCTGCTGTATATTTGGCGTTTGAATGTTTCACTCCCCGTGGTAGGGTGGAATTTTCTTCAGGGTCCTCCGGTTATCCCACCACATTTAGAATCAACATGCGTTTAGAGTATATGTTGTTTTGTATATTAAGCCAATTCGTTGAGCTATCAATTGTGGTCAGGCCTCTTCTGAAATAATAGCGATATAGCTCTATGGGCCTTACCTGGTATAAATACATTTGAAAAAATAGTGGTTTTCTGAGAGGTGGCAGTGGGAGTTTGGGGGAAGGCCTTCATCTAGCAGTGGATTGACCATGGCTGATGATGATTGCTGATGATCATGATGACGATGGTGAATTTGTTTACTATGGTCGGTTGTTTTGCGATGCGCTGCTGCTGCTCTGAGGCTTTCTAATAAAATAAAATAAAAATCCCGATCACAAGCGACTAATATTGACGCCTCCACCGCCGTCGCAAACCCGTCAGTGTTTTCCAATCATTTAGTTTCCATTTGAAAAATAATAATTTTAAAACACCCCCACCATGACACCCCGCCACCCTCGCTGCCAGGATGTAACATTTTTTTTTGCCGATCAATTTGCCAACAGTCTGCTTCGCGATGTTCCAAAGTATTCCGGGCAACGGGGTGTGATGGCCCCGCAAGAGATTGCGATCGGTACTCGGAGTTGAGGTACAGCTGTTGGAGACAGCTGCACCTTGGATTATTCAGATGATTTGGCTGCTATACATTCATTTCCACACTATAAGCCAGTACGTCCAGCCATCATTTGTCGACCAGGTCGCTGATGAAAAATAAACGATTGGCTTAGTGGGCTTTGCCTGGTAAAATAAACACCGATATATTTTTCTTATATTTTTTATGCTTTTCGTACACGTACCGTTACTTTGCACTCCGTAATGTTTGTTGTTGTAACTTTCTGACCCCGTGCCCCTACTGGACATCTTAGAAAAAGAGCTTTATAGCTCATCGGATTCTTCCAGTATCAATAAATATTCTGACTGATTCAGAACAGCGCTGATGCCATTTAAAAGCATTGGGGAGGAGGAGGAGGAGAGGGTGGGGGGCGAGATGCAATGGGGGGCACGGAGCAACATTTTTGTAAAAAAATAAAAATTAATAAAAGTAAAATAAAAATAAAATAAAAATCACGACGTTTCGGAGGCAACACAAGCTTCCGTCTTCCGAAACGTCGTGATTTTTATTTTATTTTTTATTTTACTTTTATAAATTTTTATTTTTTTACCTACGTGACTTTACCGAAAAAAACCTAAGAATATGAATCATTGCAGTCACGAAAGCTTCAAATCTAGAATTTTTGTAAAACCTGGACACTCGAACGAACCTCACCGGAGCGCCATCAGGAAGGGGCCTGCTCCATCAGAGGCTGTTGAGTTTAGATGAAAAAAAACGAAGCGATCCAGAGCCAGGAGTGGAAATTGCACATTCCTATGTCAGGGGCCGATTCCTGTTCCTGATGGAGGGGGGGAGGGGTGGAGCAACGGGTTGCACGGTGGTTTGCGGAGATTCGGTTCCAGGCCGCGACGAACGTCGGCAGGGGAATTACACCTGGCCCTGGGTACAGGGTTGTCCAGCAGCAGCCCGTCACCAACCCGCTCTGAACCAGCGCGGTGAAGTATGGTCAGGCAACAACCGCGAAGAACGCCGCGGCATTTCGGAGGCCCTCTACCACCAGTGGACTGACATTGGGATAGATGTTATTATATATATAACAAATTAATACGTATATATATATACATTACCCTATTCGCGAACAACGCTACGGAGCTGCCAAACATGATTTTGATTTCCTGGCCACGGCCAATATGAGTGGAAAATGATACCCGAGCCAATGCTGGCAACCCACTCCCCCTTTCACCAACCCCGATGACCAACACGGCGAGGGAATTCCTCCATCCAGCAGTGGATTGACGGAGAGCTGTACACATGTTATTTGTATTACTATGCAACGAGGGGCTCGTGGAGCGAAACGTCGGACATTATGTCGAACAACAACAACAACAACGCGGTACAAAGGCCCCAAAACGCACGGCAGAGCCGATGGTGGTGGACGGATGAGCGACGCCTTCAGTCGAAGGTGATGCGGAACGTACCGGTGGGCGGGCGTGAGTAGGTTAAACGTTGAGTTTTATATGGGCACCACGGGGTGACCAGCCCCTCCCCACCCAGCCCCACCCCTCCCACCCCCCACCCAGCCCCACCCTCCCCACCCAGCCCCTCCCCACCAAGCCCCTTCCCTCCCCACCCAGCAACTCCCCACCCAGCCCCTCCCTCTCCACCCAGCCCCTCCCTGCACGACTGACGGACGGACACAATAATCCCCTGTGGGCTGGTGTAACCAGGAGGTTCCTACCAGTAACAGCCCACTACCCTCCCTCCCTCTGCCGACTGGACCAAGTCTCCGCTTGACAGCCTCACGAGACGGGGAGAGGGCATTAGATATTCCGATGCGATGGTGGGGGGGGGGGAGATGACCAGCAACAATCCAAAGTTATCTTCACAATCAGGACATTGTATCCCCAAAACATGAAGAGTTGGGCTGATGTGCGGTTTCATTTGTGTTGTTGTTGTTATCATCGGGCTGGGATTTTAATCTGTTTATTTACGTGTTGCCCGCATCTTTTGCGACGGCAGCCAGCAAGTCAAGTGTAGGAGGCATGCCCCGACGACCAAGCAGACAGATTTTCTGACACTCCTCTCAGATATAAAAAAAAAATCCAATGTGATAAGAAAAAAATTGTCAGAAAGTTGCTTCAATCAGTAGTCTCATTACCCTATCGTAGTAGTCGTATTATTGTTTTAAAATATTTTTTTTCTACAATTGATGAATGTTAAAGCAAAACGTGGGGGGACAATTAATGAACGCTGAAAAGCGAATCTAATAGATGCTGGCTTTTTTATTTAATTTGTTGATCCCTGGCCCTATTTATTTTACCGGAGTAAACTGCACATACCACATATATACAATAACACCCGGTATAGCTTCCACCGACTGTTGGGGCAAGTGCTGTTAACGAGCATCTATGAAGGCCGGCACTGCACACGAGGGAGTGGGTGGCCAGCACCACGCCAAACCGCACCAGGTACTCATTTTAGGCTGAGTCGACTTAGAAGACGCCCAGGACCGGTTCAAATAATTGTCGCTGGTGTTGGCCGTGAGCGGGAATGGAACTCGGCTCGTCGGGTTTGTCGCGCGGCGCGCTAACCGCGACGGGATCGCTCCGCACTCGTAGGCACGCGCAAAGACACACACGCGCAAAGACACACACGCGCAAAGACACACACACGCGCGCGCACACAGAGACCAACATCGTTTTCTCAGCACCGTCTGCACACGGATAAGTGGAGTTCTCGGGCATCGATTAAGCCCGGCAATATAGACAAGAAGTTTAACACGCAGTTGGCTTTCGCGACAAATGTCATCCATAAGAGAGGTGTTTTGGGGTTAGATCGCGTAAATATATAAATGTGTCGTTAAAACCTGCCACAACCCGAGATAGCCAACTAGTAAGGGTTGTCACGTAAACAAAATGTGGCCAATTCATCACTAGTACAGCACTAGTGTGTAGTGTATAGTGTAGTGTATAGTGTAGTGTACAGTAGTGTATAGTGTAGTGTATAGTGTAGTGTATAGTGTAGTGTATAGTGTAGTGTATAGTAGTGTAGTGTATAGTGTAGTGTATAGTGTAGTGTATAGTGTAGTGTATAGTGCAATGTATAGTAGTGTAGTGTATAGTGTATTGTACTAGTACAGCACACCGGTGTGCTTGAGAGCCAAGCCACAACATCTACAATCCGAGTACGACGTTTCGCCAATAAATACAACTAGCTTCATCAGGCGACAGCCAGATTTGTGGAGAAGTCCACCTGTTTCGTTCCTTATACGCAGGAAGGCCGTCGAGTGCTCAGGTCATGCTGAGTCGACCTCACGGCATGACCCGGGCCGGGTTCATTCGATTACACTGGTCAACAAAAAAAAACATATTTTTCTGGCCTGGACTTTTGCAGCTGGTTTAGACTAATTTCAGGCTGCTGATTCCAAATCTGATCTCAGATTTGCTCTATCACATCTCATTTTATGCTATCGGCATACCCCATTTTCAGTGATTTAACCCGAAATTAACTCTGTCACTTATGATTGCAAGTTGTTGCGAGTTAGTGACTGCTTTAGCGTTAAAATATGGTGCTGTATTTGTAGGATAGTGTGTTTATAATATAATTTTATGTAGATATCCACATTTATTTAATATTTTTCTTCTGCAGTTTTTATTGAAAATGCAATATTTGATATCTCAAAAACTTGATGTGATAGACAAAAACTGATGCCAGATTTGGAATCAGCACCCCAAAAATTACCTTAACACCGTTGGAATCTTTTATGCCAGAAAAAGTGTGTTGACCAGTGTTATAATTGTTTTATTCCTGCCACTTGCGTTGCGGCACCAGGCACAGGAATTCAACCCCGGGGGTCGCCGAGATTGTGTCGCTACGTGCTAAAAACTGCCACCACCACCACCAGCACCATTCCCCCCACCGACATCGACACACAAAAAAAACCCAGGGCAGCCAAACGCAACGAGCGAAGCCAGCGAGCCTCTTCCATCTGCCCAGGCAGAAAGCCAAGGCAGGCAGCTGTGAGTTCATCTGAACTGCAACACAAGGAAGATGCCCACTTTGCATCCAGAGCTGGTGCAGTTTGAAGAGCTCCCCCCCCCACCCCCCGGGCCGAGTTTAAAGGGACATCTCAATCAGCCGAGCCGTTTCCGTCCAGTTTGCGGGAAAAAAACACACAGCTGAATTATAGTAAAAGTGAAGTGTGCTCGTGTACGCGCGCGTATATACCCGTCTGTGTGCGTCCGTGCGTGAAACAACATTTTAAAGATATGCATAGTAAGTACAGCCCGTTCTCCTATAACGCGTGTTTTCAAAACGCGATTTGGATGTAACGCGATTAATGTACTTAGGGAACATGTTTTTGTTTTAACACGGATGCGAATTGTATATAACGCGATCGAGTGAACCGAACTACGTCACGCAGGGCATTAATTCTAGATTTGAAGCTTTCGTGACTGCAAGGATTCATACTCTTTGTTTTTTTCGGTAAAGTCACGTAGGTAAAACAATTAATACAATAAAATCAATGCAAACAACTAAATTACATCACCACGTTTCGGAGGCAACACAAGCCTCCCTCATCAGGTGTCAAAAGGCACAGCAAAATAACTGTAGCTAAAGTCGCTAGTTATTTTGCTGTACCATCAACATTGCCTTTTTACACCTGATGAGGGAGGCTTGTGTTGCCTCCGAAACGTCGTGATTTAATTGAGTGTTTTCATTTATTTTATTCTATTGTTTTACCTACGTGACTTTACCGAAAAAACCAAAGAGTAGGGATAAGCAGTTGCCTCGGCTTAGCATCACAACAAGGCGTTGGGATGCTGCTGGATGCTTCTGGATGCTACCCACGCGCCTCCGTCTTTGTTTCAACCTGCGTACGCATCTCACGCGTTATCGCGGACTGTGCTTTGCCCTAGATGATACATTATTTATTATAACGCGATTTTTCCATAGCGAGGTGTTCCTCAGGAACGCAACTACCCCGTTATAAGAGAACAGACGGTACCTCATTTGCGTGCCATGCTTCCTCAAAGAGTAATATTTGTGTGTGTGTGGGGGGGGGAAGGGTTATTTGGTAAAAAAAAAATTCAGTGCTCAGAAGACTGAAATGTTGCTTAAATACATTGGTTGATTAAAATAGTAGAACGCGTCGTGTTGGCCACTCTGCACGGGAGATCCGTGCTGCTGCATGCAACAACAAACAAAGAGAAAAACATCAACATTGCCGAGAACTAGCGCTGTACAGGGTCCTTCAGCCCAGGGGTGCCCAACCCTGTTAGGAACGGGGCCGCACAGCAGCAGGAGGTGAGAGCAGTGAGTGCGTGTGTGTACACACTCTACACACCGCATAGTGCTGAGCGGTGAGTCCGTGTGTGTACACACTCTACACACCGAATAGTGGTGAGCGGTGAGTCCGTGTGTGTACACACTCTACACACCGCGTAGTGGTGAGCGGTGAGTGCGCACGTGGCCCGCCAATGATTTTATTATTCACCACTTCCGTCCGCGCCTCTTTCCCGCACCGCGCATTTGTCTCAGTCACAGTGTTGGTGAGCCCACAAGCTCTAACCCCTAGTAGCCACAATGAGTAAAAAACTAACGTCGCTGGAGAGCTTCTTTGAAAAGGGGGAAGACCCAATGATGACCCCCCCCCCTCCGCCCGCCCCCCGGTCCGTGAAAAAATTGTCTGCCACGAAACTGGTCCCTGGTGCCAAAAAGTTTGGGGACCGCTGCTGTAGGAGTATTGGGGGCGCCACGGTGGCTAGGAGATGTTCATTCCCTCGCCTGCTATGCAGGTGGTCGTGAGTTCAATCCTCACCCTTACGTCTGTTGTATATTTGCAGTTTGCGTGTCTCTCTCCAAGTAGTCGCGTGGATTTTTTTCCAGGTCCTCCGGTTTTTCCTTCCACATTTAGAATCAACGTCACGCGTTTTAGAGTATTTGGCTGCTATAAATTTCCCACGTGATGAGCCACTTTATTGAGCTATCATTTGTGATGTCCAAGTCGCTTCAGAGAAAAAGCCACGTAGCTCAGTTGGCGTTAGCTGGTAAAATAAATAGCGAACGTTGTTTGTTTGTTTGTTTAGCTCATTGCACAACTAACAGGCGTTTGATGGTCGTGAGCAAAAGACGCGAATCCCAACAAAAGGTCTGCAAAATCGACACCAAGGTAATGTCAAGTCGCGTTACCCCGCGTGGCTGCGCGTGCAACCTTGCGGGCACTCTGTTTACGCGTAGGGCGCAGGCCTTTCAGCGTGCTTGCTTGAAATGAAGCGGGAATTAAAAAAAAACATTGGAGAACAAACGAAGGCTGCTCGTTTGAAAACCTTCGAAATGTTTCCACGAAGATTTGGGGGGGAGGGAGTGGGTGGTGGGGGGTGCTTTTAGTTTCCGCGAATTAATAAAAAAACACCAACCACAAAAACGATTGTCTGCAAAGCCCCAAACATCTATAAACGCGAGAGGGTATTTCCGTGTGACATCGTCGATAATAATTCAATAATTCTAGATTTGAAGCTTTCGTGACTGCAAGGATTCATTCTCTTAGGTTTTTCCTTAAAGTCACGTAGGTAAAAAAATAATGATAAAAATATAATTGTGATTTATTATTTTATTTCTATCATTTTTTCAATTATATTTTTTAATAATTCGATAATCAAATAAATCCTCGTGAATACAACACTCCCCCCAGAAAAAATAAAAAATAAAGCCGTGAATGCAGCTTCTAGAGACAAGAATGCGAAGGGTTTCGTTGGGCAGCGGAGTGAAATTTGAAGCAAAATGTTGCGAATGGAGAGGTGAGCCCCCCTACGCTGGACGTGTCGCTAATTGGATGACGCTGGCCACGCCAGCGGAGCTTGCCGAGTTTTTTTTCCTGGCAATTGTTGTTGTTGTGTTGTTGTTGCTTTGTTGTTGGGCTTTATCGTGGGAGGCGATTTTTTTAGCAGGGACCATCTGCAAACTCTGCGTGGCCTCCTGCGCAACAACCGTATCACAACAGGCACGCCGCCTGCTCCGCTTCTCTCCTCCTCGTTCTCTCAAAGCATGCGGTGCCCTCTCCAGATGAAGCACTCGTTTGTGCAGCCCACCACCGTCACCACCGCCGCTACCACTACCGCCATCGCCACCACCAACACCACCGCCACCACCGCCACCACCACCGCCACCATAGCCGCTACCACTGCCGCCACCACCAACACCACCGCCACCACTGCCACCACCACCACCACCGCCACACACACCACCGCTACCACCGCCACCACCACCAGCACCGCCACCAACACAACCACCGTTGCTACCACCGCCACCACCACCACCACCACCGTCACCACCACCATCACCACAACCACCGTTGTCACCACAGCTACAACCACCGTCGCCACCACAGCCACCACCGCCTCGGCCACCAACAACTACCCTTCCAACTTTGCGTCTCTCACATTCGGGCAACTCACTCCCGGACGCACAAGCCCAGACACACCACCCACACCACCCACACAACCCACCCACCCAGACACACCACCCACACCACCCACACAACCCACACACACCACCCACCCAGACACACAACCCACACCACCCACACAACCCACCCACACAACCCACACAACCCACACAACTCACCCACCCAGACACACCACCCACACAACCCACACCACCCACACAACCCACACCACCCACACAACCCACACCACCCACACAACCCACACCACCAACCCACCAAGACACACCACCCACACCACCCACACAACCCACACAACCCACCCACCCAGACACACCACCCGCATAACCCACACAACCCACCCACCCACACACACAACCCACACAACCCACCCACACAACCCACCCACACACACCACCCACACAACCCACACAACCCACCCACCCACACACGCAACCCACACAACCCACCCACACAACCCACCCACACACACCACCCACACAACCCACACAACCCACCCACCCACACACACAACCCACACAACCCACCCACACAACCCACCCACACACACAACCCACACAACCCACCCACGCAGACACACAAGCCCTCTCGGCCAGCCCGCCCGCCCGCCCGGCCGGCACAGATGACAGGATCGGAAAAAAAGTTTACGGGTAGAGCTTTTCTGGCTCGCTCATCGCACACAGCTGGGCAGGCCAGATTGCCATCCATTATTTAAGCGGGAGGAAGAGTGCTACTGGGCTGCGTGATTGCTCTGCACGAGGCACCCGATATTTTTTTTGTCGGTTGTTGTTGCGGGGGGGGGGGCAAGCGAGAGGGTGCAGGCGGGCGGGTGGATGTATGTGGGGTGACGCACGGGGGGGGGGATATGGAAGAGTTTGGTTGGTTTTCAGTGAGTGATAGGTTGCTAACACCCCCCCCCCCCACAGTTCTCCACTCACTGGCTCCCTCCTCTCGCCTCCCACCACCGTTCCCTTCCACCCCCCCCCCTCTCCCCTCTCCCCCCCCCCGCCAATCCTCTGGCTATGAGCAGCAGCAATCTGGTCCTGTGCGCGCTTAACGACCGGCCCGAGTCCAAACTGCCGCTTTCAAAGCTCGCGCTGCCGAAACTGCTGCAAAGATGCGCGCGCATTTATAAGCGCTGGGAGGGTGTTCTTTGTAGGGAAGGGAACGTGCGTGTGTGTCTGTGTGTGTGTCTCTGTGTGTGTCTGTGTGTGTCTGTGTGTCTCTGTGTGTCTGTGTGTGTCTGTGTGTGTGTATGTGTCTGTGTGTGTCTGTGTGTCTCTGTGTCTCTGTGCGTGTGTCTGTGTCTGTGTGTCTCTGTGTGTCCCTGTGTGTCTCTGTGTGTCTGTGGGGAGCGGTGGTGTAGCGGTTAGCGCCACGAACGTGGTCACCCGGGTTCGATTCCCGCTAACGGCCAACACCAGTGACGATTATCTGAACCGATCCTGGGCCTCCCCTAGGTCGACTCAGCCTCAAATGAGTACCTGGTGCGGTGCGTAAACATCGCCGCTCGGGAGACAAAGGTGGCCGGGCGTGGTGTTGGCCACCCACCTCCTCGTGTGGCATTTGCCGGCCTTCATAGGTGCTCGCAAACAGCACTTGCCCCAACAGCCTGTTAAGGCTACACGAAGGGTCTTTGTCTTTGTGTGTGGCAGCGTTAGTGTAGCCAACCTGGTGATCCGCGATCGATTCCTGCAAATAATCTGAACCACATTCCTGTGCCTCCTCCCCTAGGTCGACTCAGCCTCAAATGAATACCTGGTGCGGTGTGTAAAAACATCGCCACTGGGGAGACAAAGGCTGTTTAGGAGCGTGGTGCTGGCCACCCATCGCCTCGTGTGGCCGTGTCGGCCTTCATAGACGGTGCTCGCTAACAGCACTTGCCCCAACGGTCTGTCAATGCTGTACGGGGGATCTTTGTGTTTGTGTATGCGAGCGCTTGCCAAAGTTGCAAGCACCATTCACTTGGCTGCACTGCGATGATCTCCGTGACCCTCGATTCCGATTTGTCCGTCCGTGTGTGGACGTTGTTGACCCCAGCGTGGGCCACCTCCTTTAGGTCGACGCGACCTAGCACCAGCAGCTCGTTTTAATATCGGTGAATTACGTCCGAATATATATAGATGTTTTGCATCTGACATCTAAATGTCTGAATCGGCAGTGGCGTTTAAGCACAATTTGAAAATGCCATCGCACCGGTGTCATTAGCAAGCACTGCTTGTAAGCGAAAACAACACCTGTTATCTCGCGTGAAAAAAAATCCAACAAAATTCAAGGTCAAGAGGTCATTATGTCCGGTGTGATGGTGATGCCACACAACCTGACCAATGCTTTATTCCTTACTTCAGCTCTCAATCAGCCATCGCTCATTCTCCCCTGCCGCCTCTCGATTCTGGAGCTCCCCCCCCCCCTCCCGAGTCATCCGTGCTATCTACCCACGGCCCCTGTTATAGACGTCTAGATCGCAGGTCAGGGCATGTGGAGAGGTGGCTGTTGTGAAGACCTCCTGTCAACAAGCCTTTGACACTTCACGTGGCCTCAAAGTGCATCTGGCCTGGCACAGGCGTCGTGTCGACGTCATTCTCACTTAGTGGCGAGTGGCGAGGTGCTGGTGATGGTTGTGAAGACTCGCCGGTGGCCGGTACCGGCGGTGTCAAGATCGGCCTCTGTGGAGGAGGCTCGTCAAGGACGCTGCTGCTCCTGGGCATGTGGAAGGCATTCGACCTCCGCGTGACAACGGCGGGCAGAGGAGCGACGCTCACAACAACGAGCGGAGCGCCGGGCGTCTAAAACGAGGCGAAGTGACAGGGCGGGACCACAGCTGGCGCATGTGCCCGTCGTCTCGGTCAGTCGACCCATAGCACCCTGGGGGCTGTCCCCGTGACCTCCTGTCGCCAGAGAGAGCCTTCGACCCTTCACGTGACGGCCTCAAAGTGCACCTCGCCTGGCACAGGCGCTGTTGTGGTGACGTCGCCGGCCACTGAGTTGGCAACTGTCCTCGTCAAGACGGAATCTGGAGAGCGGTGGAGTTGGTCGATGGGGCTCGGCACACCTGGGATGGGAGGCTGCGAGGGAGCGGGAGGCCAAGGCGAGAGCGCCTTCGAAGCATCGTGTCACAGCACCGGCATGGTGAATGCATCGCGGTCGGGTTCCTGCGCTGTCGTGGACATTGTGCTGGCGGTCCGGCGATGCTGGAAATGCAACACGCGCACGCAAAACAAAAAAATCGACGTTCGATCTCCCAAAATACACTGGCTCCTACACCCGAGCCACGCGGCGGCTTTCGAACCCCCTTCGCGCAGAACCCCCCCCCCCCCCCCAGCTGTTGCCAACACGTGAGCAAAGTGTCAACGCGGTTTGAAGTCTACTAAATTAAAAAAACATACATCCGCTAATCAATCCGCTGCTGGATGAACGTCCCCCCCATTGCATGACAATGTCAAGGGGGGTTATTTGACCATGCTTTACCACGCTGGTCAGCGCGGGTAGATAATGAAAATCTGTAATTATCCTGGAGGAATCCGACGAGCCGTAAAGCGATCAGAGCGTGATAACGGAGGGGGCCCCCAAAGAAGCGTTTTTTAGACATCAACTCGCCACCAAAGTTTGCCACGGGCCGGAATCGAACTCGGGTTTTGCCAGGTTCACCACCGCGCCACGCCTTGGGCTCTGAAGCAAGAGGTCAGGAATGCGTCAGCGACGCCCGGCAGATATCCATCGGGCAGAAGGCGCGATGGCTGCGGCGCGCGATCGTGAACGCGGCTAAAAAACCACGAGCAGCAGCTCTCATTCGTTTCGTCGCAGCCAGCGCAGCGGCTGTGTTGATGTCGGGGACGTGCACCGAAACGTCTGCGGCATCGCAATCTCTGCGGACGTTTCACCTTAAATATTTTCTTCCTCCGCCCCCTGCTACCCCCCCCCCCCCCAGCGATCTGACAAAGTCGCTTCACCAGAAATACGCGTACGAACAAGAGTTCACCCAGAGGCGATGTCCACTTGATGCTGGCTACAGTCACTGCCTCTCTCTCTCTCTCGTAGCTCTCTCTCTTGTTTTTAGTCTTTGTTGGATTTTTTTTTCTCGTGTGTGTGTGAATGCAATACCTGCCCGTGTCAGTTACAGCACAGAGTGAAACTCAACTCCGGCTTGGGAACTTTCACTGGCGGCCCGGCAGGGAGCTGCCCCGGAGCGAGACAGCGCAGGACCGCTCCCGATGACTCGTGCACTTTACTTAACCCCCCCCCACTCCACCCTCCCCCTGTATATTCCCAGCTCGAACTTGCGCGAAATAAGTAAATAGACAAATAAAATGGACAAATTAATCGACAAATAAAGTCAACGTAGAAACGGGCCCCAATTAAGATGGCAGTTTTCACTCGATGCGTTATCACTCGCTATGCCATTTGGATCATAATCTGTGGACAGTGGGGAAACAACAACAACAACAAACGGAGAGGCGATTGTAAAGGTGCGTAATTAGCAATCGCGAGAGAAAGAGAAGAAGAGCACGTGGATCAGAGGCGCATCAGACGTTTGAAGAGAACGGAGTCGGGAACCGGCGGCTCCGTAGCAGCACGCGGCGCTTTAAGGACCATTGCTTCGTCACCGTTGTTCATTCAGAGGACCACCACCGTCTCTTGTATTGACCGCAGTTTTTATTTTTTTTACCGAATTCGAACAAAATTTTTTATCTTCTTGTTAATTCGCTTCCCGACCCCCCCCCCCCGCTGCGTTGGAGGCGTCGTGATTGGTTGCTGATCAAAGTGAGTTCGGAGCGGGGCACAGAGCTCGGTGGGACGACGGGACGATGGTCGAGACTGAAGACGGAGCACAAGCCGAGGGTCAGAGGTCGTGAGATCAGCTGGTGTGCAGAGGCCGCATGGATTGTAGTCGCAGCATCATCGCGAGAACGTCAGGGTTGGTGATGACTCAACCAGCAGTAGCTACATCGTGGATGATGAGATACACACGATTTACCTGATCTTACAATGACATGCGAATTTCATCACTAGCCCCGACCACTTCGCTAATGAACCTTGGGCTACACCCATCTCAAACCTTTATAACATCCTGCCTCAGCAGCTCTCTCGCAATGTTTTTCACCTGATGACGATTGCTTGTGTTGCGATCGAAGCGTCGTGATATTTTGATTAATTTTTCTATCTACGTGGCTTTACCGAAAGACCCAATGAATATACACACACATATAAAAACTATTTATTTGATGCTGCTACCACATTGTCAGTTGTGCGCAAGTAGAGTAAACAACAACAAAAGCAGCTAAAACACATTAAAATGAAACCTTTATTGCCAATATCAAAGTAGGAAAAAATAAGAATAAGTTTTACCCTTTCTGGCAATATACAGGTGTTAAGATCTTCAAACACCAAATAGAAACCTTTCGCAAGCAATCATGTCTGCATTAACCACGCGGACTTGTGGTGAATACACAAACAAACCATGCTCTGATAACATATGCATTGTCTTTGAACACACTGACGGGCCTACACATTCGTCAATAACACGGGAGCAATTATATTTCCATTTTAAAAAGCAAATATGATTGATAACATTTCGGGCGATGGCCCTCCTTCAGAGGGCACATGTCCAGAAGGGTCAGATCGGTCACAGGGTTCTATGCAGGGGCATGCGGGATCCAAACAGAGGCCATGGCAAGATGGCACGTGGTTCACGAACCCGTATTTACAGTAAACGAAGTGGCCGCGTTTGATAAGAATTTGACAGAAATCGCTTTTGCCGTACAACGTAGAGTGGATGACACATCTTATATTGTGCGTGTGTGCGTGCGCGTGTGTGTGTGCGGCAAGGCCGTAGCCATGGAGTCAACATTGGGGGGGACCAAATCTTCCAGGGGGTCTGGGGGTCCTCCCCCCCCCAAAAAATCTCAATTTGACAATCTCATTTCCTGCCATTTCCTGCCTAAAATTTCAAAAAATCAATAACACATGGGATGGACTTTTTATAGATATAATAATGTCTAAGAGTGAATTGTATTACATTGCTCTGTTTTAACTTTTTTTACCTTTTCTTGTTTCATTGTATGTAATGGCAGAGATTAGGGATTCATAAAGTACAACCATAAACACAATCATATAAACAGAAATCTATGCATTGTTATATGAAGACAAGTCCAGAGATTGTGGCCAAGGTTAAGCAAATTGTTGTATTTATTTACATAGCATAGCAGTTATTATTATTTTAAAATAATTTTTTTATAGCAATATATTGGGGGGGGACATTTTGACCATTTTTGAATATTAGGGGGGGTGTGCCCCCCCCAAATATATATTATAATTACGGCCTTGTGCGCGCGTGTGTGTGTGTTTTGTTGTTGTGGTTGTTGTTGTTGCATGGCCACGTACACGAGCGGCCAAGTTGTTTTCATTCGTCGACGTGCATCGTATTGGAAAAAATAAAAACAAAATCCAACGATCGTACCGGCACATCGCGAGACGCGCGCGTCAACGGCGAGCACATCTACCGGCAGATCACGCGTTTGCACGCTCACCCGTAATCGTCATGAACAGACGCGTTCTGCATCTTGGGCACACGGCGCATATCTTGTGCCCAGATGGAAGTACATTGCATGTCCGTACATGATTTCACAACAAACGCACCGTAACACAATAACCATGATGATTATAATAATGCACAAGTGCTTTTGTCAATCCACTACTGGGTGTAGGCCCCCTAGCCCGCACACCATGTTTTGCCATTGCGATCGTTTTGACACCAAACTTTCCTCCACCATTATCACCACAAATCACGCAAGTTGGGATTGCACACAGCAGCAATCATCCCCGCCCCCTACTGGCAGACTAATGTCCCAGGTCACTCGAGGCGCCACGGTGGCTAGGAGATGTTAACTACCTCGCCTGGTATGCAGGAGGTCGTGGGTTCGATACCGACCCCGACGCCTGTTGTATATACTTAATTTGGAGCTTTCGTGACTGCAGGAATTACTTTTTGGTTCTTTTGGTAAAGTCACGTATCAAGTGAAAATTATAAATTAAATACTAGCATACGACGTTTCGATTGCAACACAAGCAATCATCATCAGGTATAAATGAAATAGAAACACAAATCTAGTATACTTAGAAATGTAATGTAATACAACAGAGAGTCGGATAACATAACAGTCAACACCCTACCTGGTTGATTACGTTCTTCCTGAGAATGCTAAATTTGAGAGAGAGATAAAACACAGAACCAGAGACATATAGACAGACATATAAGCAGAGACAGATATCACAGAGATACATAGAGAGAAAGACGTACATAGGCATGTATATTCGAAGTTTGTTGTCCTTCCCCCACACCTCCGAATATTACGGTTAGCTACGTAGGGTGCGAAAGAAGTCCAGCATACATACTCTGCCAAATGAGGCTCATCCTGGTTCTCTATTCGGTTCTCACCTGAATAAACAAACTCATCGCCAAAACTTGAAACAATGCCGGTGAGCGCAATGAAACAATTCAGCGCATTTGTCAATGCCACGGTGCCCGTCTGGAACGCTCTTTCTTCCGATATTAATACGCCACTGGAGCTATGCGCTTTTAAATCTAGATTGAAAACTCATTTCTTTGGAACTTATTTTTGTGTTTAATTTGTCCTTCCTCCACATCTCCGATTAGCACGGTTGGCTACGTACGGTGCGAAAGAAGTTCAACATACATTCATACAATGGTCAATCTTAGGGCTACATCACCAGTAAGTCAGATATCACCCCCATCACGTGACGTTGGACGTCGATGGAAGTTGAACTGAGGTCACTGCGTTGGGAGCAGTTTACACAAACCATTTCGCAACTGCTCCTCTCCCACACACAAATGTATCCCAATCGAGTAATTTGCAGGTCAATTTTCAGCACTGCGATGTTTAGCCAACGCCGGATACATTACATCATAATGATTAGATACATTACATCATAATGATGATTCGCTTGGTCAAAGAACTTAGCTAGGACTAATGAGACACTGGGTTCGAATCCAGATTTCAGCTGACAATTATTAAATTGAGTTTTCAAGTGGAGTGCATTGATGGTCGCAGTCCAACCACCAATTGGTGAACGCAAATTAAGCGTAGTAAAAATATATTTCAGTTGATTCATTGCGGCTCTAAAATAATAATAAAATGTTTTGAATGACATGCGACTACGAGCAGTACTGTTCATCGGGCAAATCGTCCGATGATGCTGGATGTAACTACCAGCGAAACGTCAGTCACGGTACTCAAATGATAAATCTTGTAGATTTACTCTCCAACACACCGGTGGGCTGAAGTAGTCAATAATTGGCACGTTTTGTTTACGTGACAAACCTTACCGGCTGTGTCGGGTGGTGGAGGGCTACGACACATTTATACTTACGTGATCTAACATTTATTATAGACTCCGAGGAATGTTTGCAGGGCATAAAAAAACAGAGCGAGCACACCGAGTGGGGATAAAGGAGTGGAACTCAGTGGTAGTTCTGCGACGTCATCTTCCGGGGCCATTCTCTCGCACAGGGTGATGCTCTGCTCGCTACACAGTGTTCTGAATAGAAATGTATCGGTCTCACTACAGCGCCGATTGAAATATAATTGGAGGCAGAAAAAAATAAAATTTAAAAATAAAGCATCTAGGCCAGTGGTTCTTAACGCGTGGTGCCAGATGCCCTTTCTGGGGGTGCGAGACGTGGCCAGAATTTTCTAGAAGGTTCATTAACGAAAACACAAATTTAAGCAAGGGCGCCTAAGTGCAACTACTTTGTTTCATTAAACCCGATGTATTTATTAACGTTATACACGTTGTAATGTTTGTGTTGCGATCGAAACGTCGTGATTTGTTTTATTTTATTGTATTTCTACCCACGTGACTTTACAGAAAGAACCAAAGAGTATGGATTCCTGCAAGTCACGAAAGCTTCAAATCAAGACGAATCTTCTTCTTGGTTCTTTCGGTAAAGTCACGTATAAGGGAAATAATAAAATAATTTTTTCAAATGTTTTAGTCACGTAGAAGGGAAATAATAAAATAAAAAAAATAAAACATAATCATTTTTTTTTCCCTTCTACGTGACTTTACCGAAAGAACCAAGAAGATGAATCCCTGCAGTCACGAAAGCTTCAATTCAAGACGAATCTTCTGCTTCAGGATACGCCAACACCGAGGACACCGAGCCATGAGCTCGTGCGCAGATGCTTGGCTGGGCCGTTGCGTTGCGGGATCGCGAGGAATGTCGATGGCTTAGAGAGGTCCTCGTCCAGCAGTGGATTGCCTGTGCGTGATGATGACGATGGTGATGATGATGATGATGATGAGAGAGTCATCATCGGATGACCTGCTGTTGGCTCGTCACAACTCATGTTATCGAGCCCGGGGCAATGAATGATGGGCTGCATATATCCCTGAACAGGATTTGAACTTACGACCTTTTGAATGCGAGCCAAAAACCTTTGAGGAAGTTCTACCGAGCAAATTGCATATAAACTAAACACATTTTTATTTTATTTTACCAGGTAAGGCCCACTGAGCTGTATAGCTGTTTTTCAGAAGCGACCTGGCCACAAATGATGGCTCAACGAAGTGACTTAACATCATGTTCGAAATGTATAGCCGCCTAATACTCTAAACGCGTGTTGTTGATTCTAAAAGTGGAGGAAAAAATCGGAGGACCCGGAGAAAAATCCACACCACCACAGGAAGAGAGAAAGAAAGACACGCAAACTCCAAATATACAGCAAGCGTTGTCGGGATCGAACCCACGACCTCCTGCATACCAGGCGAGGGAGGTAACATCTCCTAGCCACCGCGGCGTGCTGGTCCAGAAGTCAAAATAAAAAAATCTGTACATTTATTCATACTGAAGGAATCCGATGAGCGATAAAGCTCTTTTTCACAGATGTCCAGTGGAAGTCGGTGGATACGAATGCCGACATCGGGAGGAAATCTTTCACTGCAAGCTCAGCCCACCAGAGGGAAGAGCACACGGGACCACGGGGCTCCATCACGCACGAGGGACGTCGGGTTGAGCGAAGAGAGATTTGGCGAGCGGATTCGCACTCGATGCCCTCGTCAGGCCGTCTTGTGACTTCGTCCGTCGGTACTCTGCACCCAATTTTTATTGCTTATACAAGGTCGTGTCTCCGTGCATACGGAGCTTATAATACAATGCGGTTTTAAGCTAAAGCGGACATTTGAAAGACAGCTTTCCCAATGTATTTATGAATCGTCGGCTCCGTTTGCTGAGCAGCAGTTTAACTTTTTTTTGTTCTTCAAAAGCGCTCGTTTGGTCCTAACTTTGCCCGCACCAACGTAACGCCCAACGCGAACTCTAGGGTACGAATAACTTGATCGTCGTCAGCCGCGATCAACAGCCACCATCAATCCACTGCTGGATGAAGGCCTCCCTAATCCAGGAGCCACTTCTCGCGGTCCTGCAACGTAACGACCTGCCCGGCACCTGCAGAACCAGCCGACTACCATCAGTGATTTATTATTTTATTTCTATTATTTTTTATTTTATTTTTTACCTACGTGACTTTACCGAATAAACCTACGAGTATGACTACCATCGCTTCATCTCTGCGGTGGACGTGAGTGAGTTCCTCTTCCTTTGGAGGATGAGGATACCGCCAGTCCGTGGGACGCATTGTTCACTGGTGGGAACGAATATTCACCTCCCTGCCGCCCCCGCCCCAGGGGTTAAACCAAAATTCTGTCAACCCAAGAGTCTCTAAGTGAAGGCATTCACATGCACTCAGATACGGACGATCCCGCCAAACCCGTAGTGCAACGCTCATGGCACGTTCCCAACCACATTGATGGCTCTCTTCTATTCCTGTGCCGTACGATGCGAATCGAGACTGTGTGGTGGTTTGGTGGGTGGTAGGTGAGTGCGTGGTAGGTAGGTGGGTGGGTGAGTAGGTTGGTGTCTAGGTTTGTGGGTAGGGTGGCCGGTTGGTTGGATGCGGGGTGGAGGTAGGTAACCTAAGTAGGTTGGGGGCCGTCCATAAATGACGTCACGCGATTTTGGACGATTTTTAACCCCCCCCCCTCGTCACACGGCGTCACAAAAAATCAGACGCCCCCTCAAATATGACGTCACAAAGCTCTGCCCCCCCCCCCCCCAAAAATAAAACATGCTTCAAATCGATTTAAACTATTGTCATTGTAGGGCGAATTTAATATGGCGCTGCACTCTGATGTTGTAGGATAAAACATTTATTAAAAGTCTATTTAATTAAGTAGAACGTGTTGTCTATATTTATATAAAGTTGCGCATTTTGATGTGACGTCACATTTCTCAAACCCCCCCCCCCCTCGTCACACATCGTCAAAAATGTCTGACCCCGCTCCCCCAGATGCGTGACGTCATTTTTGTACGGCCCCTTGGTGGGTAGGTTGGTAGGTATGTATGTAGGTGAGTGTATAGGTTGTAATGTACATGGGTGATTGGATGGTTGAGGGATGTAGGTAGGTGAGTAGGTTGGTGGGTGGGTGGTTGATAGGTGGGTAATAAGTTTCGTATCTAGGTACGTGGATTGGTAGGCAGGAGTGCGGCTGGTAAATCGGTAGGCAGACGGGTGTGTTGGTAGGTAGGTGGGACGAAGGGTGGGTACGTGATGGGTGATGCTTGGTTGTTAGGAACAAAAATGTTGTTAGCTCTGTGCATTACGTAGGTCGACAAACACCGACTCGTCACTGCGTTCACCTGCAGTGTTCACAACAGAGTCACACTGACCGGCAACTACATTCACCGCCATCAAAATAAAAAGCACGGACCTCAGTCGGGACAGTTAAGCGGTTCACACATTCGCTGCCAACATTAGTCTGCAGAAGAACACTTTTTTTTTGGGGCCGAACAGAGAAAGCCAAAAAACGCCTTGTGACATCATCGCGAAAGTGCCCCCATTGTATGCTGATGTCAATGCCCAAATCCCTAAAAGTTGTCAATTACCCAGCGGTGAATGACAAAATAATTACGGGGGCTCATCCTTCTCAACTTGCCGAGATGAGCCACCAATAATGCGGCCTCCTTTTGGACCAAACAGCTGCTTGAGTTGATGACAGCGAGGACATTAGCCTCGCAATAAATAATCGATCTGGAACGATATTTATAACGCCTACCACCGCATCGCCCTGCATTTTGTGCCCAATCCTCGTCAGGTAGCCAGAAGTCAAGCATGTTTAATTCTGGTTAGCACGTTCATCGGCAGATTGTGCGGTGGTGAGATGTTAAATACTTCGCCTGGCATGCAGGAGGAACCAGGGTTCAATGCCTGACCCAGACGCCTGCTGTATATTTGGAGTTTGCACGTTCTCCCCGTGGTCGCGTGGATTTTTCTCCGGATCCTCCGTCGTTCCGCCATCCACATTTAGTATCAACGTCACGCGTTTAGATTATGTGACTGTAACACATTTCCACGTCATGAGCCGCTTCGTTGAGCTATCATTAGATGATAACCAGATCGCTTCTAAAAAAGAGCGTTTCAGCGTAGTGGGTCTTACCTGGTAAAAAATAAATAATAATTCATTCCAGGCATTGGGGGCTTTGGGGACTACCAGCTTAGTGCGGTGGTGAGAAACAAGTTCAACATGCATACATGCGTACAGCCATGGACTCTTAAATATTATTCGTGCGGAGCTTTTGAGTGCTACGCTTTGATATCGCGGTGGGCTTTCTCCGCAAAACGGAACAAATGGCAGCACCATCCTGAAAAATAAATAAAGGGTCTTGGGGGCATTGTGAATTGTAGTTTTTTTTCCCTAGATAGAGCGGAACAAGAGCAATTCTCATTACAATTTATTATATCTCTTTAAAGACCCCAACTCAAAACCCACTGTAGCAGCAACAACAGCAGCAGCAGCAGGAGGAAGAACGGAATTAGTAGTCGCAGCAACAGCAGCAGTTGGAATGACAGCAGCAGCAACAGCAACAACAGCAGTAGCAGCAGCAGGAGAAAGAACGACATTAGTAGTAGCAGCAGTAGCAGTTGGAAAAACAGCAGTAGCAGCAGCAGTTGGAAGAGCAGCAGCAGCAGTAGCAGCAGCAGCAGTTGAAAGAACAGCAGCAGCAGTAGCAGCAGTAGCAGCAGCAGTTGGAAGAACAGCAGCAACAGTAGCAGCAACAGCAGTTGAAAGAACAGCAACAGCAGTAGCAGCAGCCGCAGCAGCAGTTGGAAGAACAGCAGCAGCAGTAGCAGCAACAGCAGTTGAAAGAACAGCAACAGCAGTAGCAGCAGTAGCAGCAGTTGGAAGAACAGCAGCAGCAGTAGCAGCCGCAGCAGCAGCAGTTGGAAGAACAGCAGCAGCAGTAGCAGCAGTAGCAGCAGCAGTTGGAAGAACAGCAGCAGCAGTAGCAGCAACAGCAGTTGAAAGAACAGCAACAGCATTAGCAGCAGTAGCAGCAGTTGGAAGAACAGCAGCAGCAGTAGCAGCCGCAGCAGCAGCAGTTGGAAGAACAGCAGCAGCAGTAGCAGCCGCAGCAGCAGTTGGAAGAACAGCAGCAGCAGGAGAATAAAGACTCGGGAGTGAAACTGCAGAGGTGCGCTTTGTGACAAAGGCCAAGGCTGTAACGTGAACCCGGTGCGGAGAGGGAGGGGGGGCCCCCTTCTCCGCACGCTAACATGGGGTGGGGGGGGGCTCCCAGCGTCACCAGACGCCCGGGCCGTCCGCCAGCTGTCGATAAACAATAACACTCTGTGTTCCTCGCCGGCTCCTCGCCACTACCCCCCCCTTCGCCCCCCGTGTCGCAAAGCGGGGCCGATGTGGGGGCGGGAGATGGTGTGGGTGGGTGGAGGTGGTTGGGTTGGGCTGGGCTGGTTGGTTGGGTGGTGGTGGTGGTGGGGCGGTAAGGGTGGCGGGTGGAGGAGTTGGGTATTGGTGAAGGCAGAAGGAGTTTTCGGCCCTGGACGGGACCGTGTGGGGGGAGTGGATGGAACAATAGCCCATATGCCGCTGAACAAAAGACGCAGGCAGCCCTCCAATTCCATTGCCCTTTCTCCTTCCCTAACCTCTCCCTTCATTGCCTCTCTCTCTCTCCTCTCTACCTCCCCTCCACCCCCCTTGTGAACTCCCTCCCTCCCTCCCTGTCCCCAGCCTCAGCCGAACCACCACTCACACAATCCCCCCGTTGCAGGCTGGCCGGTCCCCCCGGTGCTCTCGGAATATGCATTCCTCTTCCGCGTGCAACAACGCACGCGTTCACACGCGCGACCGCGTGGCCACAGACACAGACACAAAGATTACCCCGTGTCGCCTTAACGGACTGCTGGGACAAGCGCTGTTAGCGAGCACCTTGCGATGGGCTGCACGGCACACGAGGGGGGTGGGAGGGGTGGCCAGCACAACGCCCAGCCGCCTTTATTTGGTTTTTTTCTCCAGCGGCAATGATTACATAACGCAAAAGCGGCTCTTATGAGGCCGAGACAACCGACGGGATGGCCCCGGGGTGGTGCGGACAATCGTCAGCGGTGTTGGCCGTGCGCGGGAATCGATCTTGGATCGCCGGGGTTCGTGGCGCTAACCGCTGCGCCACCGCTCCCCGCAATCATGTGGCCACAAATCAGCACACAAGCACACACACGAACAGGCTTACCCGTCACGCGCACACGCACGCTGGCTTAGTTGCACAGATGTGCTCAATAAGTGCCGACAATTGCTGGGACAGTGACGGGCTATTCATTAAAACGCACAACTCTTACACCGCATTCATACAGAACACGTGGATAATGAGCATGACGTGCGTTGAACTTCTTTTGCACCGTACGTCGCCAATCGTGCAAATCGGCGTCGACACGGCATTGCTGTATCAATCCATTGGGCAATATCGCTTCCCTAGGCCGCTTCGCTTGCATTGCATCGCGGCTGTGAGAAGCGATGCTCTCTCATTCTTTCTCTTCGACTGTGGTGTTGTTGTGGGCACCGGCCTCGACTGATCGCCCCCAGCCACTAGAGGCCGCTGCATTCAGCACAATGGCAACGCGCAGACGTGGTGGACTTGTCCACAAGTCTGGCTGTCGCCTGATGAAGCTAGCTGCAATTACCGGGGAAACGTCGTACTCTGATTGTAAATGTTGCGGCTTGGCTCTCCAACACACCGGTGTGCTGTACTAGTGACGAATTGGCCACGTTCTGTTTAAGTGACAACCCTTATTAGTTGGTTGTGTCGGGTGGTGGCGGGTTTTGACGACACATTTTACCCAAAACACCTCTATTATGGACGTGGTTCTCAGTTCAATTTGTGATTCCCAATTCAACACATTTCAATTGAACCTGCGGTTGAATCGTAACGAAAGTGATCAAACCAATACGAACACCGTCACCGTTCGACAATCGGTGACGGTGTCGTCACCACGGCGCCTGTGCCAGGCCAGGTGCACTTTTAGGGCATCACGTGAAGTTTCCGAAGGCTCGCTGACCGGAGGTCTCGGGACGGACCCAGGTGCCACGGGGTGGCTGACTGAGATGACCGTCAGAGTCACCAGCTGGTGCGTGTCTAAACAAACAGAGGCACACACGCTCCTCTGCAGGTGGGAAGCGGAAAAGTAGCGGTCTACGGACCTAGCGACCCGAGTTCGACTCCCGTTCACAGCCAGCATCACTGATGAGCACCGCTGGTGTTGTCCGGGTCTACTGAGCCTCAGGCGAGTGCCTGGTGCCGTGTGCGAATTGTCAGCATTGGGGAGACAAAAGCTGGGTGCTGGCCACCCACCCCTTGCTGGTGTCCCTACCGGCCTCAAACAGGTGCTCTGTCACAGCCCCTTGGAGCCAACAGTGTGCTGCAAGTCTAAATGGGGTGAACCTTCGTCTTTGTTTAAGGCGGCCGGGCGTGGCGCCACCGCCACCAAAACCACCACCACCACCACCACCACCGCCGCCACCACCACCACCGCCACCACTACCACCACCGCCACTACGCCCACCGCCACCACTGCCACCACCACCACCATCACCACCGCCACCACCGCCCCCACCACCACCACCGCCACCACCACCGCCACCACCACTACCACCGCCACCACCACCACCGCCACCACCACCACCGCCGCCACCGCCGACACCACCACCGCCGCCACCGCCCCGCTCTGTGGGCCACCATTCCGACCCCTCACAGGTTGCTCGCTGCGACGGCACTTGCCCCCCCCACCACCCACCCAGTTGCTCTGCGCGCTACACGCGGGGGAACTTTGCCTTTCTTGCTGCGTGCGTCAAAGCAGCAAAACACAACGATGCTTTTGTGCGGCTCAATCAAACAGCCCCCCCCCCTCCAGCCCCCCCAGCCCCCCCCCCCCGCACGTCGCCCCCGTCCGTCCGTGCGCCGTCTCCATTAGACACGAGACGTATAAATTAATAAATAACGTTAAAGCCCAAAGTCCCACCTCCCATCATCCCCCCCCCCCCATCATCTCCACACCGCCCCATCATCTCCCCCCCCCCCACCCATCATCTCAACCCCCCCCCCCCGCCACCCCCCACCTCCCAAAGAGAAAAAAAAATGTCCAAAAGCCTGGCAGCGCTGGCCTGGGGCCTGTGATGTTGCCGGCGTCTCTAAAATATTCAGGGGGCGCACGTGGGAGAGACGGCGCGGTTCTACTTTGTGTGGAGGTCGCCAGCAGCAGCAGCAGCGTGGCGCGGTGGCAACCGCCGTGAAAAGCAAATCTCAGCGGCACTGGCAGTGATTTTTTTATTTTCGGGCCAGGTTTTGGTGGTGTGCATTTGATGTGGTTGGGGGGGGGGAGTGGGGTCACTATCCCAGAGTGGGGGGGGGGGCAGCCTTCCTGGGCACCTTAACAATGCCATTGGCGCAGGAATCGTGGCAGATAATGTTGGGCAGGATTTCACCTCGTGGATTATTTAACTCCAAAACACACACAGCGACGCACGAAAAAGAATGATCCATGACTTAGCACCTACCCCCCCCCCCCCCCCCATATATTGCAAGCGCAAGCGGCGACGTTCGCGATTGACTGTTGAGGCCGGTACGGCGCACACGAGGGGGGCGGTGTGGCCAGAGCACCTCCCCGGCCGTCTTTGTCTCCCCCACCGGCAATGCACCAAGGCACTCGTCTCCGGCTGAGTTGACCTCAGGGGAGGCGATGGACCAGTTCTGACAACCACCGCTGATGTTGTCCGGGAACCAACAAACAAACAACAAAATAACTCGGGCGACTGGAGTTGCGGCACAGTGCGCTAAAGGCCCACACGCGTGCGCTGCTGCGCATACTGCACCGAGGATCCATTTCAGGCTGAGTCAACCTAAGTAGAAGCCAGTGCACGTTGAGATAGCGCTCGCCGGCTGGCGTTGTGACATTGAAGTGAAGGGAATCTCACCCAGGCAGAGGATGGCTCTCACAGAGGATGGCTCTCACAGAGGATGGGTCTCACAGAGGATGGGTCTCACAGAGGATGGGTCTCACAGAGGATGGGCTTCACAGAAGATGGGTCTCACAGAGGATGGGTCTCAGCGACTTGTGCCGACAACAGCGGGGGGGGGGGGGGGCGTTGAAAGACAGGCGACATAGCGACCGTGGTCGTGCCGATCCATGCCGTGGAGACCTTGGAGACAAATCTTGGAGACTACGCTCCTTCAGCGGAGAAGGAACAGCAAAACTACACGAACTCTCCCTCTCTCTCCTGAAGCCCTCTCGTCAGGGCTAGCGGACCTCGACATTGGCATTTAGCTCCTGAACATGCTACCATAAGATTAAAATCTAATCTCCAAACAAAGATCCCCCGTGTAGCCTTAACAGACTTTGGGGGCAAGTGCTGTTAGCGAGCACCTATAAAGGCCGGCACGGCTCATGAGGGGGTGGGTGGCCAGCACCACGCCCCTAAACAGCCTTTGTCTCCCTAGCGGCGATGTTTATACATCGCACCAGGTACTCATTTGAGGCTGAGTCGCCCTAGGGGAGGCCCAGGACCGGTTCAGATAATCGTCACTGAGTGTTCGCCGTGAGCGGGAATCGAACCCGGGTCGCCAGGTTTGTAACGCAGAGTAGCGCTAACCGCTACACTACCGCTCCCCATCTCTCTCCACACACACAGACAAAGATCCCCATATGGCCCATAAAAGGCTGATGGGACAAGTGCTTTTAGCGAGAACCTATTACAGTCGGCATTATACACGCGATGGTTGGTGTGAAAATGTCGAGCTCAAAGTGCTCGGTCGTGAAGTTGGTTATCCCCGTACATTCCAGGACAAACTGTTTTGATTTCTCAGTGGTTTTGCGGTTCTGACAACCGATTCCATTGTTGGGCTATTTACATGTCGCATCGTTTGCATGTGTGTTCGTCCATTGTTTATCCTTTGCGACTTCGCGTCTCGCGTGCTCGGCGGCCCGTCTCGTGACGAGATGGCGTGTCACTGAAATTCCCTCTTTGACCTCGAGCGGCTCCTTCGTGTGTCCAGGTCTGCAATGCGCTGCCATCATTTGTTGACCCAAGCAACGCTTGCGAAAGGAGTATTTGGCTGCGCTGAATTTCCACGCGATGGCAAGCCACTCCGTTGAGCTGTCATTTCTGGCCAGGTCGCTTCTGAAAAAGAGCTGTATAGCTCAGTGGGCCTTACCTGGTAAAATAAAAAATAAGTAATATTTAAAAAACACTTTTTTTTAAACACGCTTTTACGAAATGTACCATACTAGTAATGGTAGAACTCCACGACTCCAGGAAGTGGCCCCGAAGCTTGCCATAACGCAAGGGACCGTGGTCATTTACAGCCAACGTCAGTTGACCGTGGATAATTAGACCCAAGCCGAAACATAACATGTAAAAAAGATTGTTTAAAAATATTTTTTATGATAGAATATAGTATTGTCATCAGTATGACATAAGTATACCAAGTTTGCAGTCGATACCACATTGGGAAGTGGGTTAAAATTGAGTTACAAGATTTAAGGATACAACAACGACAACAACAACAACAACAGACAGAGTGAGTTAAATGAAAGCGTGTAAAATATTTTCGTTTGGCTCTTTCTGAACTCAGATCTTTTTTGTGTTACCAGGTAAGGTCCCACTGAGCTATGTATGAGCTCTTTTATCAGAAGCGACCTGGCTACCACAAATAAAAGCTGAACGAGGTGGCTTATTATCATTGTGTGGAGATTTATGGCAGCCAAACATCGTAAACGCATGTTGTTGATTCTAAATGTGGAGGGGAAAAACCGGAGGACCCGGACAAAAATCCACGCGACCACCACGGGAAGAGAGAGAGAGAGAGAGACGCAAATCCCAAATCTACAGGCAGGCGTCAGGGTCGGGATCGAACCCACGACCTCTTGCATACCAGTCGAGGTAGTTAACATCTCCTGGCCACCGTGATGATAATGAGAGAGAGACACTCAAACTCCAAATATACAGCAGCAGGCGTCAGGGTCGGGATCGAACCCACGACCTCCTGCATACCAGGCGAGGTAGTTAACATATCATGGCCACCGTGATGATGATGATGAGAGAGAGAGAGACACTCAAACTCCAAATATACAGCAGCAGGCGTCAGGGTCGGGATCGAAACCACGACCTCCTGGATACCAGGCGAGGTAGTTAACATCTCGCCACCGCGGCACCCTCAGTGCGTTCTCACCTGGTGAAATTGAGGTCTGTTGCCATTACTGTTGCCATGAATGGAGCGGTGGGCCAACGGTTCGGCACAGCACTGGGCTTGCATTGAACCCAGCGACCCGAGGTTTCATTGCCGGTCACAGGAAACACTTAGCGGGGGGCTGATCCCGAACCTCTCCTGAGTGGCGCGCCCCATAACCAACGCGCACTGTGACCAACGTGGTGAAGTATGGTCAAATAAGCCCCGTGACCGATGCGGTATGGGGAGGCCCTCATCCGGCAACGGATTAACAACGGGCTGTAGATTAAATAAAATGACTGTATTATTATTATTATTATTTCTTCGATGGCGCATTGAGGTTCTCGTTGTAAGTATTTGGTTTTACCTGTACCCAGAGGTCCACCATACACACGTGAACAGCTGTGCACGACGTGGCACGGTGGAAAGATGTTAACTCCCTCACCTGGAGGGTATGGGTTCGATCCCGACCCTGACGCCTGCTGTATGCTTGGAATTTGCGTCAGAGGTCGCAACCGGGTACCCGATACCCGTACCCTACCCGATACCCGGCTACCCGTACCCAGCCGGGTACGGGTACGGGTAGACCGTGAGTCACTCGTGAGTCACCGTTTGTCACTCATTTCCCAACTTCTTGTCTCTTCTCACAATTCAAGTTCCTAGAATCAACCCACCCGCGCCTGCAACATGGCTTCATCCCAGAGGTCGCAATCGGGTACCCGTACCCTACCCAATACCCGGCCGGGTAACGGGTACGGGCAGAGGTGTGGACTCGAGTCATGTGACTTGGACTCGAGTCAGACTCGAGTCATGAATTTTACTCGACTTGGACTTGCATAACAATGACTTTGTCCCACCTCTGGGTACGGGTACCCGTTTTCGACCCTGGTGCGGCCGGGTACGGGTAAGGAATCAAAACCCGTTTGCGACCTCTGGTTTGCGTGTCTCTCTCCCCGTGGTGGTCGCCTGGATTTTTCTCTAGGTCCTCCGGTTTTCCCCTCCACATTTAGAATCAGTGTGCGTGTCGAGCGGCTGTAAATTTCCACTTGATTTAAAGCCACTTGGTTCAGCTATCATTTGTGGTGACCAGGTCTCTGTAGATCAGTGGGGCTTTAACTGTTAGAATAAAAAAAATAGATTTAGTTTATGTTCAACGTGACAATGCAGCGGTAATCGTAATAAGAGGCCTTAGACTCTCAAATGTCATTAAATAAAAGGGGGGGGGGGGCGCAGGGGGGGGGGTTAAAAATAAAAGATCGCATTCCTAACACAACTACTTGTAAAAATTCTTTAAGCCAATGATTAAACAGCAAAGCAAACTCCCACACATAAGGCTGAGAACAAGCATGCATTGCAGTGTGCATTGGCAACATTCCCACACATGTTAAAAAATCCTTTGCACTCTCATGGAATTTAGATTTCGGTTATTTTGTTTATATATATGTGTGTGTGTATGGGGAGCGGTGCAAAGCTGAGTTCAATTCCCACTCGTGATCACCGACACCAGCGATGATTATTTGAGGCGGACCTGGGCCTACCCTATGTTTACACAGCCATCAAACGAGTTCCTGGTGCGGTGTGTGAACATCGCCACTCGGGAGACAAAGGCGGCCTGTTGTGGTGCTGGCCACCCACACCCTCGTGTGTCGTTCCCGCCTTCATAAGTGTTCGCTAACAGCACTTGCCCCAACAGGCTATACGGGGTACATTTATCTTTGTTATGTATACAGGGTGGCACAAACGCCATGACACACTGGGTTATTTAATGTATTTCATCACTGGCATGAACAATTGTCATTGTTTGTTCTTTAAGTTAACATTTTATCAATAATCATTATTTATATCTATCGTTCTTCTTCCAGTGGGGTCACCTCAAATCCGTCGACCAAGAACGCTGAATGAATTGAGACAAAATATAATTGATGAATGTTTGTAAAGGTTACACCTGTAATCTTTCTTTAAAAGTCTTGAATTAATTTCAAACGAAAATGCATGCATCATGCGTTAATTTCAATGGGGGTCAGTTTGAACATTTGTTAAAATAAATATAATCACCCTTTGTGTTCTGACTTTTGGGGCCACCCTGTATGTCAATAAAACACAACGTGCATATGGATTATTGAGTTAGCATCATGATGGATGCATGAAACACCACACTTTCAGCTCATGAGTTCTATTCTGACGTCTGTTCCTAACCCAGACCCAAGTCGTCCGGTATTGTCAGATCTCAGCAAGCTAAGCAGTGATGAGACCGCTTTAGTACTCGAGTGGGAGACGTAACTCTAAAACATTTCACAAACTATTTTTTTTATTTACCAAGTCAGGCTCGCTGAGCGACGTAGCTCATTTTTGTCAGAAGCGACATGGCCACGAACGAGAGCCCAATCGAAGTGCCTTGTCACGTGGACATTTAAAGCAGCCAAACACTCTAAACGCACGCTCGTTTTAAATGTAGGAAGGGGGAAAACCGGAGGACCCGGAGAAAAATCCACGCGACCGTGGGGAGAGCGACACGAAAACTCCAAATACACAGCAGGCGTCAGATTCGGGATCGATGTCTTTGTGCGCCACTGCCAACGTGGTCACTTCATTTGTCTATTTATTATTGGAAATTATTTTCAGTTGTACTATACCATCAACACACATATATATATAATTGTTGGACAGTAGACACTTGTGTTTAAGGATGCCCGCTCAAAACCAACTCTAATTCTTTCTGTAAATGATGCGCGAACTGTAAACCAAACAAGCTCATTCGTCGATACTAATAGTAGCGCACTGAAAGCCACACTTGCTTTGGTCAACACCAACGGCGTTGTGGGTGTTTTAGGTTTTCGGAGAAGTTTGGGAAAGTTGAACACGTGATCTAACTCCAAAAAAAGAAAACCTCTCTGATGGAAGAATGGGAGAAACCGCAGGAAACCCCACGCAGCACAAACTCCACGTGGCCTGACGCTCGACATCGAACACCACCAAGCTCGTTGCCACCGCGAAGGACACCGGCTGCTTGCTCCCCGGTTGCTCTCTGGGCAACGTCAAAAGCGCCCGACTTTGTAGCTGCGCGCGTACAGCCAGGGAGACGGCGCACTGACAAGGCTGGACGGCCGACGGCCTCGCAGGCATGCCCCGACACGTAACGATGCCGCGGGTCTCTTTGCGCACACACACACACGACGATGACGACGACGATGAGGAGGAGGGAGTGAGGGGGGGAGACGAGAGAGAGCAACCTCTTTCGCCGCCGCAGTTTTCGCGTACGAGCTCCACGGGTGCCCCCCATCCCCTCCCCGCCACCTCCACCCCGACTGGACCAGCCCCACCGTCGTGCCCCCACTCTGCCAAGTTGCGTCGCGTTGCACCAACAACGGCAACCAAGGGACCCCCCCCCCCGACCCCCCCCGACCCCCCCCGACCCCCCCCCACCAGCTCTTCCGCTCCACGTTCAAGCGCGGGACAAAAGCACGCCACGGCAACAGCCGTGCCGCGGACAAAATGCAGCGGAAACAAGCGCCGACAATTGACTTGCGCAGGACACAGGCCAGGGCTCTTTGAGAGAGACGAGAGAGAGAGAGAAAGGGCTTTTTGTTGTTGTTAAACGATCAGCCGTGACCACAGCAGGGGGTCTACACAGGTAAGTCGCATGCCAATGTCGCCACTGCCAGGACCCGGCCCACAACCGCTGACCGTTGTGACTCAGCCAGGTAGAATGTGAAGCGTCTCGCGCAGTTACAACATCAATGGAACTATTTAAAACTATTAAACGAAACGTATGTTTTTTTTGTATTTTACCAGGTAAAGCCCACTGAGCTATATCGCCATTTTTGCAGCCACCTGGCTGCCACAAACGATGGCTCAGCGAAGTGGCTTTTCGGTTGGAAATGTAACGTGGAGGGTAAAAAGCCAAAGGACCCCGTGAAAAATCCACGCGACCATGAGTTGAACGTAAAAACTCCAAATATACAGGAGGTCGGGATTGAACCCACGACCTCCTGTACACCAGGCGAGGTAGTTAACATCTCCTGGCCACCATGGCACCCACAGGAGGCTGCGGTCACTGCCCAGACGGAAGCGATGGAACCGAATGCCCGGCTCGCAAACACGAAGACGGTGGCCGGCATCGCGTGGCGCTTTCAGATGCGCTTCTGCGGCCGTCTGGAACGCTCTTCCTTCCCGATATTAGGGAGCCACCGGAGCTGTGCACTTTGAAATCATCATCATCGAGAAAGAAAACTCATTTCTTTAGAACTGCTTGTTGTGTGAAGTTCGTTTGTCTTTCCCCCGCACCAACGATCATCAAGGTTGGCTACGTACGGCGCGAAAAAAGTTCAATATGCACACACACATGCATCAGCACAGCTGTAGCGCCACTCCGCTACCCGTGACGCAATTATCTGTCGCAACCACCTGATTTCAACATTGCAGTTGTTGCGCTCTCCATCAACATCAGCCGCACGGAGGAGAAGAAGGGCGATGGGAGACCACATTTAACGCTTTGGTGGCTCTTGGTTAGGAGTTTTTTGACGTTGGTATTTTAAACTAAACTACTAAACTCTGTATCGTGTTCAACTATTTTTTGTTATTATTTTGCCAGGTAAAGCCCACTGCGCTCGACAGCTCTTTCTGAGACGCGACCTGGCGATCACAAATTATCTCTCAAATTGGTGGCGTGTCATTGTGTGGACATTTACAGCAAACAAAATACTCGAATGGCGCGTTCATTCTACACGTTGAGGAGAAAAGCCGAAGACCCGGAGAAGAATACACGCAACCACGGGGCGAACACGCAAACTCCAAATATACAGCAGGCGTCAGGGTTAGAGATCGAACCCACGACCTTCCTCATATTTAGGGGGCCGTCCATAAATGACGTCACGCGATTTTGGATGATTTTTTACCCCCCCCCCCCCTTCGTCACATGGCGTCACAAAAAGTCAGACCCCCCCTCAAATATGACGTCATAGAGCTCTGCCCCCCCCCCCGCAAAAAAAATAAAACATGCTTCAAATCGCTTTAAACTATTGTCATTGTAGTGCGTATTTAATGTGAAAATGAGAAAATATTTATTAAAAAGTATATTTAATTAAGTAGAACGTGGTTGTCTATATTTATTTAAAGTTGCGCATTTTGATGTGACGTCACATTTCTCAACCCCCCCCCCCCTCGTCACACATCGTCACAAATGTCTGACCCCCCCCCCCGCCCCAGGTGCGTGACGTCATTTATGGACGGCCCCTAGGCGCTGTGCTTAGGCAACCTCCCGAGTGAAGTGCTACCCAGGTTGCACCAAGGCCGTAGCCATGGAGTCAACATTGGAGGGGACCAAATCTTCCAGGGGGTATGGGGGTCCCCTCCCCCCCCAGAAAAATATCAAAATTTGAAAACGAATTTCCTGCCTAAAATATTTAAAACATTCACTAACACGTGGGATGGACTTTTTATTGATTTTTTACAATAATGTCTAATAGTGTATTGTATTACATTGCTCTGTTTTTTTACCTTTTCTTGTTACATTGTATGTAATGGCAGAGATTAGGGATTAAAAAAAGTACAACTATAACCACAATCATATAAACAGAAATATATTAGGGGGGACATTTTGAGCATATTTGGCCTTGGGTTGCACGGTATGCGGGGCGATGCGCTGAGAACACGCAAACTCGAAATGTCCATGTGCCAGGCTCGGGATAGCAGGCGAGATGTGTGGACTCCCTCGCCTGTTTGCTGAGCCGTGATGCCACGTGCTGCTTGACACACGTGGCTACTAAAAGACAAACATCGCGGGTAAATGCCAAGATCGGCTCTCCTTTGATTGTCAGTCAACCGTCAGTCTTGACCATGAGCTATCGTCCCCGCCAAAGCCCACTTATATGTCTTAACAGTCAATATATATGATGACCTATGATTTCGATTTGCTCCCTGATCCACGCGTTCCTCTGTCTGTCTCTCGCCGTAACCACTGGGTGGTGCAGCGTCAAGGTGTGTGTCTACGGGCGCATTAAACAAACTTTGCGCGTTCACATCCCCAACCGGGTCCCAGCTCGGCCCTTCATCCCTGCAGGGTAGATAAACTAGGTCACCACTCAGTCGAGAGGTCGACCGTGATTGTCTCACAGATAGACTCTCCCACACCAAAAAAATGTGGAATTTCACCCAAACGGCGCTCAGGGCTGTAAACGGGCGGTGACCACCGCTCTGCGAGTCGTCTGGCAATAGCCCGAACGAGCGAAGCCACAATCAGCCTCGAGCGGGGCCCTCTCCCTCCCTCTCTCTCTCTGGAGCTCCGCTGTTGTTAGCAGAAGCCCTCTCGTTCCGCGGCGGTGGCATGAACGAATCAATTGCGTTGCTGGGTGTGCGGGGGGGGCAGCTTTACGCTTGCTCTTTTACCCACAAACCCGTGCCGCCTTCCCCCCACAGCGAGACACCTGGGGGGCAACGTTTACGCAAGCACGGGGGGCCGCGCCGTGATGACGGTGGCCGTGGCGGCGGGGGCGTACCGTACCTGGCGATAAATAAATAGCGCGCACGGCAAACGCTCTGCATTTCACCGCGCCTGTCATGCAAAACCACTGTATACCCCCTGGCGAGGCTCCAGCCGTGCCCGACAAGAAACGCGTTGTTCGTTCGTCGGCAAAGTCCCTGGCAGTGCCTCGCGGTGGCGTCATCATTTGGCACCTTCCCGACCTTTTTTCAATTAATAGGCAGGGTTCTTTTTTTATTTGCGCGTGTGTATGAATGTACTGAGTTGTGTGTGTGTGTGGTGTGTGATGTGTGATGTGTGCGCGTGGTGTAGCGGTTAGCGCGCTGCGCTACGAACCCGGCGACCCGAGTTCGATTCTCGCTCACGGCCAAACGCCAGTGACAATTATGTAGATCGCTCTGGGCCTCCCCGAGGTCGAATCAGCCTCAAACGAGTACCTTGTGCGGTGTGTGAATATCGCCACTGGGGAGGCAAAGGCGGTCAGGCGCGGTCCTGGCCACCCACCCACCCACTCATGTACCGTTCAGGCCTTCATAGGTGCTCCCTAACAGCACTTGCCCCAACATTCTGTTAAGGTTACACGGGGGATCTTTGTTTGGTATGTGTGCTGGGTGGGTCGGTGGGGGAGCGTGTGGCACAGCAACCCGAGATCGAATTCTTGCTCATGACCGATATTGGTGATCTGTACTAGTCCTGGGGCTCCGCTAGGTCGACTCAGCCTTGAACAAGTACAGCACGTGGCGCAGTGTGCGTTGAACATCTGCACTGGGCAGGCAAAGGCAGCTTGGGCGTGGCCGTGCGGGCCTCGATCGGAACTCGCGAACTGCACTGGCTCCGGTTGTTTCTTCAAAGGCTCAAACACACACACACACGCACACATAGAGAGTAGTGAGCTAGGAACCCGGCGACCTGAGTTTGATTCCGGGTTCACGGTTAACATCAGTGGAGATTATTTGAACTGGCCCTGTGCCTCTCCCTAGGTCGACTCAGCCTTAAATGAGTATCTGCTACAGTGTGTGAATTTTGGCTGGACATGGTTTCCGGCACCACCGCTCGCATGCAGCGCCACGCGGGCGTTGATCTGAGCTCACTAACAACACCTGTCCCCCACACCTCCAATTAGCACGGTTGGCTATGTACGGCGCGAAAGAAGTTCCACCTACACACCTGCTCCTACGGTCTACAAGGCTGAATGCGGGTTGTATTGACAAGCCGTGTGTGTGTGTGTGTGCTTGCGCACACTGACTGTTAATGCTACACGGGGGATCTTTGTTTTTTTTGTAGCACATTGACTGCGGTTTCATTTTCTTCATGTGTCCTCGTTGTTGGTGCTGAAGATTCCCTTCCTTCAGTGTGACGACGCTGTCCATCTCCGTTTCGTGAACCCCAGAGGGCCAACCGCACTGAGCCTCAACATTTCAGGAGGCCGTGGAAACATATGTCACCATCGTTTGCTCTTGCGCGGAGGAAATCCCACGGACGGTTGTAAGCAACTCCAAGCTTGGCAGCCCGTAGCCCATTAGCAACCTACTTTCTGCGCTGCCCTGGCTATTGGCACCCCTCGCAGCCCTGCAGGTGGCTATAACGACCGTGTCCCCCATCTGTTCGTCGTTCACCGCGTCCACTTTCACGGCATATTCGATGGCGCTCATCGGTCCCTTCCCCACGAAACCGACTGTGGGACGGCTCAGCAAAATCGGACCAAATGGCTCCGCGCAAACGGACTCATTGGGGAGAGCACACAAGCCATGAGGCTACTCAGCCGCCCAAAGACAAAGATCCCCCGTATAGCCTCAACAGACTGTTGGGGCGAGTGCTGTTCGCGAGCACCTGTGAAGGCCGGCACGGTGCACGAGGGGGGTGGGTGGCAAGCACCACGCCCGGCCGCCTTTGTCTCCCGAGTGGCGATGTTTACTACACACCGCACCAGGTACTCATTTCAGGCTGAGTCGACCTGAGGTAGGCTCAGGAACGGTTCAAATATTTGTCACTGTTGTTGTTCATGGTCGGGAATCGATCTCGCGTCACCGGGTTCGTAGTGCAGTGCGCTAACCACTGCACCACCCCGCTCCCCACATACATTTACAAAGATCCCCCGTATAGCCTTAACATACTATTGGGGCAAGTGCTGTTAGCGAGCACCTATGAATTCCAGCACAACACACGATGGTTGGGTGGCCACCACCACGCCCGGCCGCCTTTGTCTCCCCAGTGGCGATGTTTACTACACACCGCACCAGGTACTCATTTGAGGCTGAGCCGACCTAGAGAAGGCTCAGGACCGATTAGGATAATCGTCACTGATTTTGGCCGTGAGCGGTGAATCGAACTCGCTTCGCCGGGTTGTTATCGCAGCGCGCCAGCCGCGACACGACCTACGTACACTCGGTGAACATTACATTTGATCATACAGGTATCTATCCATCGATGTTAGCGGGAGGGAGTGGGGAAACCAACACTGGTCCAGCATGCTGGGTCACAGGCCCATCATGAGCGAGGGGCATTTCAGTCCCTTTGCGGGCTCGCAGCCCCACTCATGCGCGCACGCAGATTTTTTTTTCCGAGAAAAAAATAAAGAACTTCTTCTTCTCCTCGATTTGAAGTGCATCTTCAGCCGCCGCACGCCACAGCAGCGGCAACGCACTCGCGTTCCGTTCGCGAGTGCGTTACAGCTGCCGGTTTTCTCTCTCTCCCTCTCTTTAAATAACTACCCGTTTCACGCCGCCACGCAAACCAGCTGTGAGCCTGAACTCTAAAAGTAAAGAAAGAAAGGTAAAGAAAGCAAAAACTTAATTACGCGCCAGCCATCGCTCGCTTGTAGAGATTCGTTCCTTGCAGACGTTTTTCTTTTTAATCGTTCTAAGGACACGCGGATGAAGCGAGCAGGGTCTTGTGTCCAGATATTCTTGAGAGAGAGAGAGAAGGAATCGAGTCTCGTCTGGCACAAACTGGCCCTCGCCTGCGCACACTCGTGCCATTGAACGCGAGTTTGGAAGGTGGGGGACAAAAGCGCGGCTAGAGAGACAGCTGCCGTCTGCGGCGTTCACCTGTGGAGGCTGTTCCTCCCCACCCTCCATCACTACCTCCCCTCCCCCCCCCAGCCCGTACCGCAGATTAGCACGGCTGGCTACGTACGGTGCGAAAGAAGTGCAGTGTGCGTACGTAACATCGCAACCGATCGGCTGACACACCTCGCCTGCGATGGCTGGCTCTGGGTTGAATCGAACGCTCGGCAAAATTGCCGCGTTCATCAAAGCGTGACGCAGTGTGTGTGTGTGTGGGCCTGTGTGGTGGGGTGATGCTGCGCTCGCTCGGCAATTCGGAGGTGGGTGGGTTGGTGGTGGGTGGGTGGGTTGGTGGGAAGGGTGGATGTGGTGGGTGGGGTGGGTGAGGGTGGGTTGGTGGTGGTGTGGTGGGTGGTTGGGGTTGGTGGGTGTGGGGGGTGGGGTGAGTGGGAGTGGGTGGGTGTGGTGGGTGGGTGGGTGGGGTGGGTGGGGTGGGATGGGTGGTGTTCGTGGAGTGGGTGGTGTGGGTGGGGTGGTTGGGTCGGGTGGCTGGTGTTGGTGTGGGTGTGGTGGGTGTGGTGGGTGTGGTGGGTGGTGTTGGTGTGGGTGGGTGGTATGGGTGGTGTGGGTGTGATGGGTGGGTGTGTGGGTGTGGTGGGTGGTATGGGTGGGGTGGGTGTAATGGGTGGGGTGTGTGGGTGTGGTAGGTGTGATGGGTGGTTGGGTGGGGTGGTGGCGTGGGTGGGGTGTGGTCGGTGGGTGCGGAGGGTGGGTGGGTGGGGTGGGTTGGTGGGGTGGTGTGTGTGGGTGTGGTGGGTGTGGGTGTGGGCGTGGTGGGGTGGTGGCGTGGGTGGGGTGGGTTGGTGGGGTGGTGTGTGTGGGTGTGGGTGTGGTGGGTGTGGGTGTGGTGGGGTGTGTGTGGGGGGGCTATTTGGAGTTGGGGGTGGGGGACCCTGCGAGTGGGGCCGCTTCTCCGGCTTCGCCCGCAGCGAACTTCCCACTGCCCCACGCCGCATTGCGCCAACGGAGCAGACCTCGGCGAGGATGATCCCTCGTCACCACGTTTTTCCCTTGGCAACCGGCCCGGATCTCTCTTGCGCGATCCACATCATCATCATCAGCAGCATGAGCAGCAGCGACACAGCACAGCCCCGGGGCTCCTCACGCGGCTCTTCCAGCCCGTGACCGCGGTCCCAGGGCGCGGATTGAGGCCCCGGCGAGTCCCGCCTTGTCAGGGACCAATTACCCGGCACGCGGCGCGGAACGGCGCCTTTGGGCGACCACTCCGGGTTTTGAGTGGCTGGGGGTTGGGTGACAGCGGGCACGTCGGCCCCGGCTCGCTTGTTTTCCCAGGATCGCCTGCTTTGTTGTGGTTAGATAGCCGCTGCTGTCCTCGGGAAATATATGCCAGTCTTCCCGGGGTAATTGCAATTCCCATTTCTTTTTTTGGGGGGCCGTACACCGCCCGAGGACCATCAATTTGCGTGTTTTCTCTCGTGAGATATTCTTCGAAATCGCAACGCGTCCCCGGCTTCTTGTCACCCTGGAGGTGGCACCAGGAGTCGTAGCGCGGTTGGCACGGGCCCTGGTGCAAGCAGTGAAATGGAGCCGCTTGCCCGATTCCCCCTACCCTCTTCATAGCTCGGCAGCTGGGGCCCATCATGGCCAGGGGGCCACGGGCAGTTGCACCGCCTGCACACCCCGTGTCAGCTGCACCCATGGGCGAAGTTTTGCGGGGGGTAGGCGCACGGTGGGGGCGGCGTGGGGGGGAGGCAACGCCCAGCCCAAATGGGCCACCTTCATTAATTTAATTTCAGTAGTTCACAATTCATGTTAAACATACATTAATTATATGCACACGTGATTCGTAATTAGAGGGACGAAGCAAACTCCCCCCCCCCCCCCCAAATATAGAAGTCAAATTCCACGGATGGCTGCACCGCTGGTGGGCATTGGGAATGTTTGTCTGCTGCTGTAGGTATCCACACGGTGGTGGTGAGCCACTTCTTCTTGAGCGAACATTTGCGTTGTCCAGATCGCTTCTGGAAAAGAGCTACACAGCTCAATGGGGCCTGACCTGGTTAAAATAATAAAATTATAATAATAAAGTTTAGTTCCAATTACGAGCCGCGTGTTCTACTGCTGATCCAGCCGGCTGCAGTTGCCGTCAACACAGACGAGGAGTTCGTGTGACAGGTGGAGAGCAACTGTTGGCACCGAGTCCACGTAAACAATTTATCCTGTCGATAAAAAACAAATAATAATCATCTACGATCATAGTCGAGCCTCGGCATGGGACTGAGGCGACGAGAGTGGCATGGCTTGAGGCACCCAGGGTGACTGTAATCCAGGCCTACTGATGGCTGTGTACACGTGCACCATTCACGAACTCCAATGACGGCTTCTCGGCAAGACGCGCTCTGTCTCGTGTTGCCCCGAACGGGGATCGGGGAGCGAGGGATGCGGGGAGGGGGTTGGGAAAAAAAGGAACACAACAAGTCACAGGGAACTTGATTCCTTCCCAGCACAACCCAACCCCCCCTTCTCCTCTCTCTCTCTCTTCCCCCCGCCCCAACTCCTCTTAGCCCTATAGCTTCAGAAACAATCGGTTTTCCAGAGGGGCCTCCGCCAAGGCTCACGTTTCCAAATGTCCTACTTATGCTAATTCTGCAAGCCAACCCGCCCTCCTTGTCTCCATTAATTGACGACTCTTGTCGCTCGGCCGTGTACAACTTAGCGTGCGCGGGCCGCGAAGTGAAAGAGAGACCCGGGTGAAATCGATCCTACCCCCTCAGCCCCCCCCCCCCCAGCTCCATGCCCTGTCCCTCTACCGATGTGTCCCGCACTGTAATTGTCTAATTTATGCATCGCTCCTTTCATTTCACGTCGCTGAGAAGGCAGCGGCCGGGCGCTGCAGAGGTCTCGGCGGCGACGACCCGATCTTGTGCAACAGGCCCTCTTTGTGGAACCTTTTCTTTTTGTGTTTAAGCCACTGCGATTTTTTTTATTTTACCAGGTAAGCCCCCAGTCCCCCCTCCCCCGCCTGCCTCCCCACCACTGAGTGATGCCGCTTTTTTCACAAGCGACCTGGCTATCACAAATGATGGCTCAGCGGAGTGGCTTCTTGCGGCGGACGTTAACAGCGGGCAATCTTCTCTGAACGCACTTTTATAAATGTGGAGGGGGGAAAAAAAATCCAAAAGCACCCGGAGGGAAAAAAACAATAATCACGCGACCACTGGGAGAACATGCAGATTCCGAATATACAAACATCAGGGTCGAGGTCGGGATCGAAGCCACGATCTCCTGTGTACCAGGCGAGGTAGTTCGGAAATCGCCACCGTGGCGCCTGTAACAACTCCGTTACAGCGGCGCGGGACGCTGTGCGTTTAATGTGCGCGCCGGTTCTAACACAATTCACGCTTCCAAAATGACCCTCACGAGAGGTGTGCAAGCATTAAGCAACTCTCGCCAGAGCAGTGCAAGCTTTCGCGCGAGAGAACGGCCCGCGGAAGCGGATATCAGAGGGCCACATCTAAGATCGCCTACAAATTACCGCTGGCACACTCTGCGTGTGAGATTAGCGTTCGTCGCACGGCAGTCAAATCGATTTATTTGCAATTCCCAGAACTGGAATTGAGGATCGTTGTGCGTGGAACCTGCGGAAGGCTTCTCGGAGCTACGCGCCTCGCCCGTAGCCCCCAGTGATGTCCTTGCCTCCCCCCCCCAATGTGTGCAGATCCTACTGACTCAATTATATGTAGGGTGTGTAGTAGATACTACTGACGATATTGCATGTAAGGTGTATAGGTGCCTACAAAATACTTTTTTTGGGTGGTGGTGGAGTGAAACAATTGTTGTCAACCTGGTGGATCAACTATTGTACCCCCACATCTGGCGGCGTGGGGGCCGTCCACTTTCTATAACTTCTCGATTCAGGCCTTCTGAAAGGCTCTTTGCATTTAATTGACGGACAAACGGAACGCCGGGCATTCATCATATATGACAAGGGGATATTTATTTTAATTCTAGATTTGAAGCTTTTGTGACTGTAAGGATTCATAATCTTTGGTTTTTTCGGTAAAGTCACGTAGGTAAAACAATACAATTAAATAAATTAAAACAACTAAATTAAATCACGACGTTTCGGAGGCAACACAAGCCTCCCTTATTTTGTTTGTTTGTTGTGCAGTCACTCGTGGCCGGGCTGAAACCATCAACTCACGTGGCTCAAGAACACGGTTCAACCACAGGTGGCTGAATCTTGGTTTTGAATCTAAGATCTCGGCGAGTGCCGAATCAGCTCTCCGAACCCTCTGATCCACACCGTCCACCTCCGAAGCTACGATCGCGTGAACTGAATTATATTCATCTGTACGCCCAACCAACTTTAGGCTATATCTGCTCAACGTGCAAAGAAGTCAGCGGATGGTTCGGATTTGATGCAGGTTGCTGTGCATCTGAGCGTTAATTATTCCGCTCTTTCGTGTCGTGTCATTCGCATCAATGTCCTGTAGACCGCAGCTCATCGCGCATCAGAATGTCACGATGGAAATTATCCCAATAAACCTTCAAAGATACTTTTTTTTTACCTGTTGTTGTTGATTCATTTCACCTACATATCACCGGTACATATCCCTTGATACGTCACGAAATCGTACTATCACTTACAATTGGCAGTGTTTAAATGCTTGAAATAATTGTGGGATTTTTGTTACGAAATATTTTCAAAGTAGAATATATATTTAGTCACCATATATCGCCGTCATCATCGGCCCATAAATTATCCACTGCTAAACGAAAGCCTCCAAAACCGTCACCATATGTTTAAGGCCACAGTGTTATTGCCGCTTGTGCTGAGCGTTCATGAAGCGAAGGCGAATGGGCAGTCCTGATCACTCCTTATAATTGCGCACTTACAATCATCATCTAGCTTGAAAACTATTTTTTTTTACAACTGATTTTTGCGTGTGTTTAGTTTGTTGGCCTTCCCCCCACAACTCCGATTAGCACGTTTGTCTCCGTACGGTGCGAAAAAAGTCTAACATACATACATGAAATGCGTTTTACACAGCTGACGAAAGCCAATGTGATTGAAAACAAATCCATAATGCACTATCGTGGTGGACTATATCTAATACATTTAAACTCGTAAACTGACAAGGTTGTTTTCTTACCGCATCAGTGTAGAATAGACAAAGCATTCAAGTCCACCGGTCTATGTGACCTTCTGCGCCAATGATTTCCATGCGAACCAGCAGCGTTTGCGTCCATAGGCCTGATGCCACTGCTGATGAGACTGTGAGGCTCAAAGCTGATGTAAACTAGTATTGGGTCTCCAAATTTGTACTCCCCCTCCCTCCCCCCTCATTATTTATACGCGCAGGTTATGCTTCGCGGTGTCTGGTGAGGCACTACAATGGTTAAGACAAAGTCAGTGCCAAAACGTGATTCGTAATTTTTTCGTGTTGGCTCAGATCGCGTCAATAAAGTGGTGTCGTGAGCCGATCTCCACCCAACAACAGCCAATTAAATAAAGTGGCCACGTGAACAATTGTGGCATCTGCCTGATGATGATGATGCTGGTTTGTAACTACCAGCGAAACGCCGAACCCAATTTGTTAATTGTTGTGAGATCGCTCTCGAGCAATGGCGCACCGGTGGTGCTAAAGGGGCCATTCGTCGGCACATTTGTTCATCGCGTGGCAAACTTCATTTATTGTGCTGTGTGGAGGGTGGCCATATGACGCAACGTTTTACTTACACGGCGATCCGACGCAAAAAAGTTAGTTGCGAATCGCAATAATTGGTCGCGAAAAGCCTGCGAGTTACATTCAGGGCAAACACAGATGGAATGAACAAGTACATTAGCACACGAGCCCATATAAACATCGCTGCCAAAACGTAGCCTTGCGCGCGATTAAACGGCTACGTTTCTTCTTTTACATTTACGTGGCGAGACAGAGTTGTGTTCGTTTGTGACTCAATCAATCACTTCGTTCACGTGATAACTTGACAAGGGAGAGACAGAGAGATTAAAAAAAACATGGCAATTTATTTTTTTATTCCAGCCAATTTCTCTGTTGCCCAACGAGAGCAAAAATAATTCACAGCGACGCACGCGAACGCGAGAACCCCATTCTACATGCCGGCCCGGGGGTTTCATCAACACCTGAACGAGGACGGCGACTCATCATCGCCATCATCATCATCGCCATCATCATCGCCATCATCATCGTCATCGCCGCTGAGTGCAGACGCAGCCTCGGTGCTGAGTGACTGCAAGCACCGCCTTCATCTCGTCACGCTCGGTCGCGGTCGGCTCAAAAAATCCCAAGCGAATTTTGTTGGTTTTGTTTTGTAAGATTCCGTCTCTTCGTGCAGGCAGGCAGGCGGCGGCGGCGGCGTCCATTCTCTTTGGATATCCCCCGCTACCGTTACACATTTGAATTGCAAAGTAGGCTGTGTGCCGTGGTCCCGTTATACCTCGCCGTCTAAAAAAAAAAAAGGAAACCCACCTCCACCCGCCCCAGTCACGAAACTTTATCCGCTAAACTGACAGATAGCGATCGAGACAGACAGGCAGAAGGACGGACGGACGGGGCGTCCGGGTGAACAAAACAAAAAAAGACAGGACGTGGAATTCTGCACGGGGATCACAGGCAGGCAGGCAGAGAGAAAGAGAGAGAGAGGCAAACGAAGGAATAGACACGGAGAGAGAGAGAGACGGACAGATGTAAGGTTGAGGAAATGGGAATGGTATCCCGCCACGCATGGGTGTCAGCGGCGCACGTGCGGATAGACACGTGGGTGTAGATATGGTCTCAATGCACTCTGTGTGGCTGTCAGCCACAGGCATGCGGACCGTGGAAACTGGCTCTGTCCACCGCGCGTGAATGTCACCGACCGAATGATGTGTGAATCAATACATGGATGTAGTATCCTGTGTTGCTGTCACAGGCAGACAGACACACACACAAAAGCAAAGGTTACCAGTATAGCCTGAACAGACTGTTGGGGCAAGTGCTGTTAGAGAGCACCTATGAAAGTCGGCATTGCACACGAGGGGGTGGGTGGCCAGCACCACGCCCGGCCGCCTTTGTCTCCCTAAGTGGCGATGGTTGCACACCGCACCAACCTAGGGGATGAAGCGACGGACCAGTTCAGATAATCGTCACTGATGTTGGCTGTGAGCAGGAATCGAACTCGCGTCGCTGGGTTCGTAGCGTAGCGTGCTGACTGCTGCACCACCGCTCCCCACAGACACACAACAAGAACCGCCAATCGCCACTAAATGGCGGTGACGTCATCACGGCGCTCGTGCCAGGCTATGTGCATGTTGAGGCCCCGTGAAGTGTCGATCTCCCGCTGGCAGGAGGTCACGGAACAGACCCAGGTGCTGTGTGTTGACTAACTGAGATGAATGGCCGATGTACACAAAGACAAATACAAAGATCCCCCGTATAGCCTTAACAGACTGTTGGGGCAAGTGCTGTTAGCGAGCACCTATGAAGGGGGGTTGGCCGTGAGCGAGAATCGAACTCGGGTCGCCGGGTTCGTATCGCTACACTACAAATCCACACAAAGCCAAAGATCCCCCATATAGCCTTAACAGACCGTTTTGGGCAAGTGCTCGCTAACAGCACTTCCCCACGCATGCACACACAGTCAGACGGGCATACGACACTCCAGAAAGATGTACGGATCGAGTGAATGGCCACGGAATACTCAGTAGATGCCACAGGTCAACAGGCATGCAGACAGACCGACAGACGTATGAAACAATTCGTGGTTATGCTCACTGCTTTGGGGTGGGGGTGTATGGGCACAGGCAGACGAATACAAAGGCAAGCAGGCAGACAAGGCCAGCCGAGCACGCAACTCATCGCCTACAGGCACTCGCTCAGACATAATCAAGACGGACGGCTTTTAAAGAGGCCGAGGCGCCGCCACAGTTAGCGCTGATGTCTCGTCAATTAGTGCCAGTGGGACCATTCTCAGCACATCACTCAATCAATGCCCTTTATTTAAGGAGGTCAGAAGCCCCGTTAAGCACCATTATCTCTTCAGCAAGGTAGGGCTGGGAAGCGGGCACTTATTGACACGGTTAATCGTTGGGGCTATTTTTTTTATTTGTTTGTCAATGAAGGAATCTTCAAATGTGGGGGGTTTGGGCTACGTCGACGTTGTATGTGTTGCCGTCACGAGGCCCTTTAGGGTCCACCTTACGGGCGGATACGTCACGCTTTACGAACTCAACCTCAGCAATTGCAGGGCACTGCTGGGAATCCTGATGGTCGACTACTCGTGAACTTGGAGCGATGGAGAGGGGCCTTACCCAATCAACATCTGGCTGGTCACCCACGTCGCTTCAAGCAAGCTCACGGGACGCTTACGTCGAAACCGTTCCAGGGTTTGTTTTGCTCGTGTTGAATCAACGATACTGCTACGCAGGAGGTCATTGGTCCGATCCCCACCCTGACACCTGCTGTATATTTGGAGTTTGCGTGTCTCTCTCCCCACACTCGCGGGGATTTTTTTTTCTCCCGGTCCTCAGGATTTCCCCCTACACATATGGAAATAGGCATTTAGAGTATTCGGTGTTATGATAAGCCACTTCGTTGAGCTATCATTAGTGGCCAGGTTCCTTCAGAAAAATAAATATATTTAGCACAGTGGTGCCTTATCTGGTAAAATAATCATACAAAAAAAATAGTTTTAGTTTCGATTTAAAGCTGTCGTGACTGCAGGGATTCATCTTCTTGGTTCTTTCGGTAAAGTCACGTAGAAGGGAAATAATAAAAAGAAAACATAATAAAATACAATTCTCACGACGTTTTGGCCACAACGCAAGCAGCCGTCCTCAGGTGAAGAACAGGTCTGTCGGAAAGACGCTGTCAGGTCTGTCGGAAAGACGCTGTCTTTCCGACAGACCTGTTCTTCACCTGAGGACGGCTGCTTGCGTTGTGGCCGAAACGTCGTGATAATGATTTTATAATGTTTCATTTTTATTATTTTATTATTTCCCTTCTACGTGACTTTACCGAAAGACCCAAGAAGATCAATAGTTTTAGTTTTTACCTGTCTGAATCGATATTTCGTTGCGTGCCTCGATGTCAGCTCAGGCATCACTGGTCGGGCTGGCACGAGTCTGCAACGATGTATGGGCGCTTAAATGCCTCGATTTCCACGGTGCAGTGATATAATAGCCCCGGCAGAAATATCGGTCAGAAGCCAAAAAAATACTGCGCGTGCACGCACACACTCACACGGCCGTCCACATCTTTTCACTTTCATTTACTGGCACCGTGATGAGTTGATCGGAGGGGTGAAGTGAGTCGGGCGCTCTATCCTCACCTCTTTCGAGACACATCTTGAGCCAGAGTGGAAGAGTCGAACAAATAACCCGATGGAGCCTCTTCTCGTTGTGGGTTCATCCGCCAACGGTGGCGTGAAAACAAAAAAAAACCACCAATTGCACGGCTGCGCGCCTCGATCTACGTAAATATACCCGGCGACAGGTGTAGGTAATTGCAACCAGATGAAATCAATTTGGTGCTTATTTTTACCTTGCTGCCTGTGCCCGCGGTGGTTAACGTGGGCACCTGGTTTCGCTGAAAGAGCTCTCGGGTGTCATTTAAACACAGAAGGTTCGGGCTGCAGGACGGGACCGTTCCCAAACCGAAGCGTTCCCGGAGAAGGCACGGGCGAGTGCTGGCGCGGGTGCTCTGTTCCACTTCGCCCACAGACGTGGCACGCACAAAGACAAAGATCGCCCGTGTAGCCTTAACAGACTGTTGGGGCAAGTGCTGTCAGCGACCACATCTGAAGGCCGGCAACGGTACACGAGGGGATGGGTGGCCAGCATCACGCCCGTCCGCCTTTGTCTCCCCAGTGGCGATGTTTATAACACCGCGCCAGGTACTGAGTCGACCTTGGCGAGGAGGCCCTGGAACGGTTCAGAAAATCGTCACCGGCGTTGGCCGTGAGCGGGGCGCCGGGTTCGTAGCACAGCACGCTGGCCGCTACACCACCGCTCCCCACTACACACACGCACAGACACACAGACACACACGCACAGACACACAGACACACACGCACAGACACACGCGCACTGCGTAATTGGGGAAACAAAGCAGCAATGAAAGCTCGAGCAATTAATGTTTTCTGTTTGCGTATTAGTGCCCTGCGTATTGCATACGTGGCGCGAGCAAAGCGCCAACAGCCACGCGGATGGCGACTGAAAGCAAATACGAGTGGCAGTCACGACGACGACTGTGCGTGTGGCACTGCTGCGTGTTTAAGACTTGTTTGTAACGGATGGCGATGTTACCTATTCACGTATTTACATTGTTTGCATGGAAGCGACGATTTATAATGCATCACGTGTGTGGTTTTTTTTTGGCAGAGCACACCTCAGAAAGGTGTGCACACGATACAAACCTGCTTCGTTCGTGCTGCTTGCGTGCTGTCCATTCCGTGTGTGCTGCTCACACCGCAGTACTCCGGGAGGAGGCTCAACAATCTGAGAGAGAGAGACAGCGGCGACGTGACACCCGACGGCTCACATTCGTCAACAACACCGAGGCCGTAGTAGGGCCCTTATCCAGAGTCACCACCACCACCACCACCGCACTTTCGCAGTTTGACTGAGACGTGCTGCCGGGGATCGTGAAGGGGCGGCGGCGACGGCTTGGTGGGGGTTCCTTTCATCCAGCAGTGGATTGAACACGGCTGACGACGACGATCGACGTCCGTGCGTTCGCAGTGTCGGTGCCGCGCGGTGGCTGCGGCGTTGGTGCCCATTGCGTGGTGCGTGCAAACATTGCGGCCAAATACATCTCAGCACATTTCACTGAGTTGCAGTTATTGAGTCAAACTTCGGTAGTTTATTCCACCCCGGGGCCCGTTCCTTGCACCCGCGAGATGGGACGAAAAAACACACCGCTGGCCGTCCCATCAGTTACACACGCAACAAAAAGTTTCAACAATAATCGTGAAGAAAAAGTAGAAGAAGAAGAAAGATTGTCAGCGGCGCGCTTTGTGCGGCATTGTGCGCACGGAGGATTGATGCTCATTACAGGGAGGCTGCGTAGGGCATTATCGCGCCAAATTAAGGCTCTAAGAGCCGAGTCCAGCGACCTTAATTTGATGGCAAAGCCGCTCGCGAACACCAGGGGTGCGTGTTGCAATCATCGTTACTGTCCAATTCGGCGTGATGGAGTGCACCCATGTAGACACTCAAGCACCACTGCCTTGACTCGGTGAGAGCCATAACGCCATGCACGGCACCTGTCCCCCCCCCCCCTTCCTTCTGCCTCTCTCGGGTTCTGCGGGCACCCCCCCCCCCCCCTTACCCAGACCACAGCTCTGCCCACCACTTATAGCCTGCGACTGCCCTCACAGCCCCCTCCCTCCACTACACAACACTCCTGCCCCTACACCCACCTGCCCCTACAACCCCCTGCCCCAACACATCCCCTGTCTCTACACCCCCCCCTACTCCTACACCCTCCTGCCCCTACACCGCATCTAACCCTACACCGCACCTGCCCCTACAACCCCCTGCCCCTACAACCCCCTGCCCCTACAACCCCCTGCCCCTACAACCCCCTGCCCCTACACCCCCCTACTCCTACAACCCCCTACCCCTACACCCCTTACCTCTACACCCCCTACTCCTATAACCCCCTACCCCTACTCCCCTCCTACTCCTACAACCCCTACCCCTACACCCCTCTACCCCTACACCCCTACTCCTATAACCCCCTACCCCTACTCCCCTCCTACCCCTACACCCCCTACCCATACACCCCCCCCCCGCCCCCCACCACCCCACTCCGTATTCATGGCGATATGATACATTCGAGCGAGTCCTTTAAAACCAGTGGCTTCTATAATCGCGAGTGAGCCGTTGGGAGAGCGCAATTGTTCTGCAACGCCAATCCACTTGTTGTGGTCGGTGCCAATTATTAAGCTGACTTAAACAATGCCAAAGCCGGGTCGAATTCACGGTTCCAGCGTCAGAGGCAATTAATTCCAGCAGGTAAGAAGAGATGTTTGAAATCCTCGATGCTTTGGAACAGACGGACCACCTCAGTTTAAACAATACTGTATATAATAATCGGGTTTTTCCCCTTTTTTCTGGCAACAAAACTGAAACCTTTTTACGAGGATTCATGACTGCATTAACCACAATACTTGCAGTCAAAATGCAAAAAAACACACTATGATAATATATGCATTGTCCTTGAAACTGATTGGTCCACACCAAGGGACGGCTTTCTTTTGAGCCTCGACCCAATTGGTGCTCGACCAGAGGACGCCAAAAGGCGTACAGCTCAAAGACAATGCCACTATCAAAGTAATGAGGGCTCGGGGTGAGCATCTACATCATTAGACCTCCTTTGCCAGTACCAAAATATAACTGACTGCAAGTATTGTGGTTAATGCAGACACGAATCCTCGTAAAAAGGTTTCAGTTTTTTGCCAGAAAAAAGGGGAAAAACCCGATTATAATATTTTGGTACTGGCAAAGGAGGTCTAATGATGAAATACTGTTTATACGTATTATTATTATGATTGCAATTTGTGTGATAATATCGCACCGGTTGCAACACTTGCAGGCGAGCGCTAGCAGATGAGTTCATGCAAAACACCGATCTTGGTGAATGGCTCAGATTCGTAGTGAAAGATTGCTGAACCAGTCCCCGCGACCCAAGGCAGATGTGATCTGAACGAGGAGGAGGAGTAGGAGGTCTGCGATGTTTGGGGCACGTGCGCAGGGTGGAGGAGAGAGGCTTACCGGCCACCGCGGGACAGACCCAAGGGCCAGATGGTCTCTATGGGTTGGAACTTGGAGGTCCGTTGTCCGCTTTCAAACGGCTGTTCGGATCTCGCAGAAGGAAGGGAGAAATGGCAAGGTGCGGGTGGCGACGTCAGGGCCGGCCGTGACAACGTTTTTAAAATGTACTTACTTCTACTTTAGCTGATATTTTTTTTTCGAAGTATTTTGGCGGGGAGGGGGGGGTGAAACACGCGTTGAAAATGAAGGCGGAAAATCCTGAACCCCATAGAGAAGCAAACAACAAGTGCTGTCGAGATCACGGTCTACACACACGCACACATATACGTAGTGGCGTGAATATCACCAATAGAGGCTTCCAAAAAAGCCCCACATTACTTTCGCAGCAATACAAGTGATGTAATGAGCGATTATGAAACGCGAGCTTGGGATAATGGGAACAGGGGGTTGGGTGGAGGGGAGGGTTTTGTGAAAAGGAATGTGGAGGAGCCGTAAACACATGCTAATTGAGTCATTTGAAGGGTGCTGGTGGTGCTGCAGATGCTGCTGGTGGTGGTAGTGGTGGTGCTAGTGGTGGCGGCGATGATGGTGCTGGCGGTGCTGCTGGTGCTGGAGATGCTGGTGGTGGTGGTGGTCTTAGTGGTGATGGTGGTGGTGGTAGGGGATGATGACGTTGGTGGTGCTGGTGGTGGTGGCTGTGGTGGTGCTGGTGGTGGCAACGATGATGGTGAAGGTGCTAGTGGTGCTGGTGATGTTGGTGGTGCTAGTGGTGGCGGCGTTGGTGGTGCTGATGGTGGGGGTGCTGGTGGTGCTCGTGGTGGTAGTGGTGGTGAGAAGAATGGACAGATTTCCCAGTCCTTCATCGCCTGGGCGATGTTTAGAAAGTATTTCATGAAAATAACAAATGAAAGTGGACTCCGTGGTGTGAATCAGAGACGCGGGCAGCACAATCCATCGTTGCACCGCACTTCTTTGCTCAAGCGTCCACGCTCTCCTCCACCTCCACCAAGGCACACCGACCAGCGTGATGAAGGGTCGTTGAATAACCCACGAAACCCGCATGAAGTGAAACGTGCTTCTTTTTTACTTACCACGACCCATCGGGATCCAGAGCCTTCTACGAGTGCATCATTTCAGCAGCGTTGACACAATGCACCGGTTTCCACACCCAGTGTCTCAACGGCAGAGTCAGGCTCGCACGCATCGACGCTGGTGAACTGCCAAATGTTGTATAGGCAAGGCTCACAAAGGGTTCTACTTCTAGATTTGAAGCTTTCGTGACTGCAAGTATTCATATTCTTAGGTTTTTTTTCCGTAAAGTCACGTAGGTAAAAAATAAAATTAAAATTAATCAAAGTAAAATAAAAAATAAAAACCTAAGAATAGGGTTCTACTTCTTTATACGAAGCGGCTGAGTCTGCGTGACAGTGACTCTCGGCTCTGCTCGAGCAGAGGAAACTCCACATTCTCGCGATGGGTGGCCAATCAATCTCTCCAATAGCGCAACTTGCCGCTGACGTCTCGCAAAGCGGCAGTGCTCGCTTCACCGACCCCCGCCAGCATTTGAAGTGGCAGCCTTCCACGCTGATTTGTTAAGTCAAATTGCAGTAAGCGCGAGACAATCCAGGAGGCTGGACGACTTGCACCACCACCACCACCTGCCCCCACCACCACCACCACCACCACCACCTCCACCACCACCTCCACCTCCACCACCACCACCACCACCTCCACCACCACCTCCACCACCACCACCACCTCCACCACCTCCATCACCACCACCTCCTCCACCACCACCACCACCACCACCTCCACCACCACCTCCACCTCCACCACCACCACCACCTCCACCACCTCCATCACCACCACCTCCTCCACCACCACCACCACCACCTCCACCACCTCCTGCCCCCACCAACTCCCCCACGCTACACCAGGCCCTCCCCCTCCCCTATTATCTCCCTCTACCCCCAACTCCGCTTGCTCCCCCCCCCCCTCCTATGGGGTTGGGAAAGGTCAACTATATCCCACCTGCCCCCCCCCCCAACCGCCCTGTTAGTTACAGCTCACTGGAGGAGACACACAGAGGCGGCCTGCTAAGCTGACCAGCTGTTGTCTTCCAATAATAATAATAATAGCGATGCTGTAGTAATAATGCGCGAAGCCCGTGTATCGTGTGATGTGCGCATAATTACACCGTTAGAGGAAGTCGCTAGGACTGGAGTTTGAAAACCGCTGCGTCACCACATCAGAGGCCACTCCAATGCAAACCTCTATCCCTCGTCGGTAAGAAATGTTTTGGTATCTGTGTATATATTATATGCCGATACGGTATACGTAGACTGTCAGTAAAAAAAAAAAGTCAAAGTGCTTTTCTCGTCCCAATGAACATTGAGGCAGAGCTCATCTCCTGCATACAGCCCTGAGCTCGTCGCGGAAATTCCACATTCCCGCGGCAAGGGAAAGTCGATCCATAGGACTTCCACAACAAGTGAGATTTATTTGATCGACCCCAGAGGGATGATGGAACGAGTTAAGACCGATCCAAGATTTCGATCTCGCAACCTTTGGAGTGCGCGTGTTCTCCCCGTGGCCGCGTGGATTCTACTCCGGGTCCTCCGGTTTTCCCCTCCACGTTTATAATGAATGTGCGTTTAGAGCATTTGGCTGCTGTACATATCCACGCAATGTTAAGCCACTTCGTTGAGCTATCATTTGACAAAGAAGCTATGCAGCTCAGTGAGGCCTGACCTGGTAAAACAAATTTTTGTTAAAGTTGCAATTACGACCCACTTGGTCTACTGCTGATCCATTCGGCTGGAGTGGCTGTCGACACTGATGGGGAGTTCGTGCGGGCCAATGGAGAGCATAAACAATCCGCTCGATAAAAATAAGCGACGACCCAAATCACACGAAAATAATCCCGATCTTCTCAGCGTTCCTGAATTTGGAGGGACGAATGTGGTCTCGAAACGACGCCGATCGAAGCGAATGTCACCGCGAGAGCTCAACAACGACAACGGCGGTTGCACGGCGACCACGTTGTGTTGCGTGCGCGATGTCTCCATCCTCGGCGGAGCCACACGCGTTGCATTACATCACTCGACACCACTGACTATGCTGTACTCGGACCCTCGTGTACGGCAGTACACTTGAAGCACAAACTATACAGGGTGCAATAACGTACAGCACATTATATATTTAAAAAAATCACAATAAATACTGTGCGTAAAGAATGCGCTGTATTGCACTCTTGAGTAGAGTGCATTGCTTTGTACGCTACGCAAAGTAGTTCGTGTAGAGGGTAGTCAGGTGGTGGAGGCGAAGGCTGAGAGGCGACGGATAGCGAGTAAGGACGGACGATGGTGCTGCCAGTGACGTGAGTGTGGGGTCGAGGCGACGCAAATCGGGTGGCGGTGTTTGTAAACACATTCCTCCTGCGGAGGGAGCTGGTAGGAACGTTGGGTTGCTCGGTCAATGGCCAGGGTCAACGGCGGCGTGGTGTATTCCGCAAATATGGCCGACTGTGAGGACGGGCACAAGCCGGCGTGAGTAGATTAAACGTTGAGTTTTATAAGGGCACCACGGGGTGACCAGTCCCTCCCCACCCAGCCCGACCCCTCCCACCCACCACCCAGCCCCACCCTCCACACCCAGCTCCTCCCCACCCTCCCCACCCAGCCCCTCCCCACCCTCACCTCCCCACCCAGCAGCCCTCCCTCCCTCCCTCCCCACCCAGCCCCACCCTGCACGACGGACGGACGGACACAATAATCCCCTGTGGGCTTGTGTAACCAGGAGGTTCCTACCAGTATAAAGTGACGACGTATCTGCGAAACGACGTTAAGGGGGGGATACGTAACTGTGCTGTCTACGCTTTCACTGAGCCTGCTCCCACCAGTGCGGTCAAGTAACCCCCCATGACCTGCACAGCACGGTGATGCCCTCATCCAGCAGTAGATTAACACAAGTGCTGTACGTTTAATAACTACTTTGTTTCACCCAGCAAAGCCTGACCAAAGTGATCCATAGAGAAGTTAAAAACACTTCCCACGGTTTACCATGCACATTCGATGTAAGCCCATGGAATTCGTGTGGGATTTGCATGAAAAGTAGGGGGAAATTCCATAACCGTATGGAATTTTTATGGAACACTTCGGTAAGGGGTTCGGGCCTAAACAGGGCGTTATTTTCATTATTTTTCCGGATCAGCAACTCTGAAAATATGTATGCACCCTGCACTCCACATCCATGAGCATGTGCTAATCGCATGTGCTAATCGCATGTGCTAATCGCATGTGCTAATCGCATGTGCTAATCGCATGTGCTAATCGCATGTGCTAATCGCATGTGCTAATCGCATGTGCTAATCGCATGTGCTAATCGCATGTGCTAATCGCATGTGCTAATCGCATGTGCTAATCACATGCTACTCCCCAGTCTACAATCGACCCGGAAAATGCTTGGTAAGAAATAAAGCCCCCAGCCTCAGTGTGTGTCAAGAATGTTTTCCAGGAAGGCCCTACAACACTTGTAACGTTTGGCAATGTTTATTTTTGTGGCAACTGCATTGTTTGCAGAAAAAGAAAAAAACAACAACCCCACACATGCAATAGGGGAACACTACAACTCCACACGACTTGACAGCGACCTACTTGCTGTACGACTAACCCCAAGCTCAGACACTACATCACTGGTCATGCAAGTGATTGTAAACAACAACAAACTTTTTATTTTATTTTACCAGGTAAGGTCCACTGAGCTTTATAGCTCTCTTTCAGATGCGACCTCGCCAAAAACGATAGCTCAACGAAGAGTGGCTTGTCACGTGGAGATTTTTTGCAGCCAAATACTCTAAACACGTGACGTTGATTCAAAATGCGGAGGGAAAAACCGGAGGACCCGGAGAAAAATCCACGCGACCACGGGGAAAGACACGCACACTCCAAATATGCAGGCAGCAGGGTTGGGATGGAACCCACAACCTCCTCCATACCAGGGGAGGGAGTTACCATCTCGCCACCGAAAACTGGGCCTCATTACGAAAGTTCGGATGATCTGACAAAAAAAACATTGGATTCATCCGAAAGTATGACGTCACTGGAAATGATGCCACTCGTAAGAATGGTGTCACGTGACATCACTTTTGTTCTGAATCCTAAACTCGTCTGGAGTCTCCGTGCTATTCAGCGGCTCGAGCTTCGTGTGGCTGGGTGGCAAACCTTGCAAAAGAGATCGCGCCAAGCTTGCTTAAAATAACACACGCGCAGAGCCACTGATGCTAGCAACGTGATGGGTTTGAATCCCCATCGAGGTGATCCGGGACGCGGGCAGGTTTATTTTTAACATCAACATCGCTCCTGGTTACGAGGCAATTGAATGTGTGCGATAGGTGCCCTCTGTATGGGGGGGGGGAGTGGTGGCACACCGATTAACGCACTGCGCTGTGAGTCCGCCAAATCGATTCCCACCAACGGCCAATATCAGTGACGAGAGATGTTCCCAACCAGTCCTGCCCCCCCCGCCCCCAAACTCGAAATAACCAACATAGGTGAAGTATGGTAACATAAGCCCTATGACCTGCACAGCATGGAGAAGGCCTTCAGTCAAAAAATACTACCGAGGTTGAGCGGTTGGTGCAGTGGTTTCCGCACTGCGGAATGAACCTGACAACCTTGAGCTCGATTCAAAGCAAAGGCTGGTATCAGTGGCGAGTGATATTTGAACCGTTCCTGGGGCTCGCGCCATTCATCAACCGGTACTAACCAGTGTGGTGAAGTGTGGTCAAAAAACCGCCGTAACAAACACGGTGTGTGGGGGAGGCCTTCGTCCAGTTGTGGGTTGACCCTAAACCGCCCTCTCCCTCCCCAACACCACGCCAGCACCCGACCCGCTTCGTCAACCGACAGCGACCAGCGTGGTGAAGTATGGTCAAATACCCCCGCATGGCTGCGCCAGCGTGAAGAGGCCCTCTTACAAGCAGCTGGCATTGGCCTGGCAATTGTCTGAAAGGAAATTCGGCAGCCTGTTGTAAGGCGGTGAGACCAATCGTGGGTACCTCTAACCCCTCGCCAAATCCATTCAGCCAGTGCGGAACAGCGGGGGTCAGGAACAGGTCACACGTCCGTTTAAGGTGGAAGGTGTTCCGCTTGCAGTAATGTCAGCGCTGCTTATCGGTCTGACCTTTGACATTGTCAGCATGTGCGCGGAGTGTAAGTAGATAAGTGGGAGTAGAGAAATGAGGGAGCAGATGGCCAAATCACCTGCGAACCACCCGATCTTGTGTTGAGCCTGGATAGTGTATGTGTGTGTGTGTGTTGAACTTCTTTCGCACCGTACATAGACAACCGTGCTAATCGGAGGTATGGCTTGGATGGGCGAACACCCGGAATGGAACAGGTGCTATAAGCTGCTGCGGGGCTACGTTGTGGGCAGCAGAAGGTAGTACAGAAAAAACATTGTTGTATTGCACTTCTATGCCCCCACGTCTCTGCCTCCCGTTTTCCCGAGTTTGCATTGACCAGTGCGGTAAAATATGGGCATATGAGGCCTATTACTCGCACGGCATTGTGGGGGGCGGGGGGGTCACTCATCCAGCAGTGGAATGACAAAAGGTCTGCACATGTGCATGTAGGCAAGGAAGGGGGATGGATGCGGTTTGCTTTGTGCACTGCACAACGAAGTAGGCCAACCTGAGTTTGATTCTAGGCCAAGTGTAATGTCAGTGTTAAGTGGTAACAGAATGTGTCCCGAGTCTCCTCTAGGTCAATTCAGCCAGAAATGAGTATCTGGTACAGTGTATAAACATCAGCACTGGGGAGACATACTACCTTCTTGTTCAGATTTCTGGCATTAATAGGTGCTCGCTAACAGAATTATTATCATTGTTATTATAATGGATGTTGGGGCAATACATTTTAAAAAGCCCTTTGTCAATCCACTGCTGGATCGAGGCCTCCCGTCATCGTGTTGGTCATGAAAGTTTTTGTTGACCATACTTCACCACGCTGGTTTGCGACCATATTAGAAGATCGTTAATCTTCGATGTGGGTAGCATATTGAAGTCAAGTTGTCCATCTGCGTTTTACTGCTCCGCGATTGGCTGAGAGTTGAAGTTTTACTCAATAGGAGGGTGGTTATCCTGGGGATATAATAGGATTCCCGGTTACAATAAAGATATAAATAGTTACAAATAACGACGACAATTACGGCAATTAGTGGCAGAAATCGAGAGTTGTATATTTGGAGTCTGCGTCTCTCTCCCTGTGGTCGCGTGGAATTGTTTTTACAGGTCCTCCGTTTTTTGCCTCCACGTTTAGAATCAACATGTGTTCAGAGTATTTGGCTGCTATACATTTCAACATGATGATAAGTCACTTTGTTGAGCTATCATTGTGGCCAGGTCGCTTCTGAAAAATGAGCTGCATAGCTCAGTGGGCCTTACCTGGTAAAATACAAATATTTTATAGTTTAATACGAAAAACATAGTTCATAGTTTAATAGTGGAGGGGGGGGGGGTCTCATGCATTCCTTGACAAACAAAATGCATTGGTTTTGTAGGGACTCGTGTCACAACTATACAGCAATATTGCGAATAATGGTGCGATATAAGGTTATATAATCTTTGATTTAAAGATTTCGTGACTGCAGGAATTCATATTCTTGGTTCTTTCGGTAAAGTCACGTAGAAGGGAAATAATAAAATAATATTAATATAATCTGTTTCGCAATATATAATTGTAGTGATCATCTTTGCTCAAGTAATATGTTGAAGTATAATATTTCTGACCACAATTATGTAATTAAATAATAATATATCTCAGAGTACTAAATAAAATTAGCTGTTACCTCGCTTTGCAAAACCGTTTTGCGGATAAATAGACGGGGCATGAGGACGTATACCATGTCATAATGTTCTGTCGGCGTGTGCGTTACGGGCGTTATACACATCGTAAAGTTGCAATAATCATGAGAACCATGTGAGGCTCATGTTGAGCGAAGTGTCGTTGCATCACTTTTTAAGCGATCTATTCGCACTTGGAGTATATCAAAGCACAGAAACAAGGCAGGCAAAAAAGTGAAACACGATAAAAAAAAGTTACGTTGAGAGAAAGCGACGTCTCGATGACGGTCACATCGTGAAATGTCATATCGTATCGATTCGTGAAAAATCTTATCGGGACCAATGGGAATCCAGATCGGGGCGGACGATCGAGTGTTGTGTGGGGGAGGGGGGGGGACTGAACTCTCTGACTTAAGCCAGGCGAGGACCAGCACACATATGACGGTGCTGCCTCGTTATTCACGAACTTGCTGTGCGCGATTTTGACTATCCCCGAATCGCATCTGGAGCTCCGCACGACGACTGCGTCGAGAGAGAGAGAAAGAAAGTGATGAGATGAAGTGACGATGCACAGTATCATGATGATTGAAGGTAAGTCTATTTATAAAGTATTATTTAATATTTTAATATGTAATTAATTTACGTTTATCAAATCAATTTAGATTTATATTCTTGGTTCTTTCGGTAAAGTCACGTAGAAGGGAAACATTAAAATAATAAAAATATAAAACAATAAAATTCTCACGACGTTTCGACTGCAACACAAGCAATCATCATTAGTTCAAGTTCATGTTCATGTATTAAGTATAGCCCTGTGACCCATTCGGCTCTTGAATCGGGTGCAACCGCAACAAACAAAAACATGAACAAAAAATATCTTAAAGCTTTCAATAAAAATTATATTTAAATTTGTTTGTCTCATGAACATGTTCATGTATGTAATAGCTACTTTCACGTAGTAGGCCGACATCATTAGGCGCGACATTTGCTGTTCACGGGCGTCTCCGGAAATGTATTCCCCGCGAATATCGAGGGAACAACTTTACCCGAAACTCCAGCTGCAAGGCAGCGCTTGCGTTTAGGCAACCGCTGAACCTTGGACTCAAGACGGCGAGCAGTCGAAGAGCCTCTGTTGCCATACCTCCCGAAACGCAAACACCACTCCACCCCCCCCACGTTGTTTTATGCCAGCCACTACGGGGATGGTTTAACAGCGACCTGCCTTGCAGGAAAGGACGCAGTCTGCCTTCACCCGCTCTTACCCATCGGCTACATCGCCTACGAGCCAGTCCGTATCTCAGGGCCCGTTGAACCCCGAGCCGCGAGATATGTTTTCTTTTTTTATTATTATTAAGGACACGGCAATGTCTGCTCCGTGCTTTATTGCTCGTTACAGAATTGCGGCCTTAATTGAGGCCAAGTTCGAAGCGGTATTTTTTGTTTCATGGCTAACCGCTGCTATTTTATGCTGGGTAATATTACTGGTAGTAAAAAATTAAAAACAAAAGTAAAAAAACTATAATTCCGCGGTCAGGCCGTACGATGTCCAACGATTCGCTCCGCACTCCGCGCATTTTTTTCGCGCTCGTGGAGCGAAACGTCGGACATTGCTCAGAACAGCGCTCGGTACGACCCCAAACCCCCCCCGAGAAACACTGTCGCCGCACAGAAGGCTGCCCAACGCGCCCGCGGAAATCTACGCGGCAGCGAGAAATATCTCACTGATCGAGCGTCCAAGGACGTTTCACAAAAAAAAAGACAACAAAAACTCATAAATCCATCACCATGGGACTTTACCACACAGCTCACCAGCGCCAACACTCAGATTTGTACGATTCTTGGCATCGAAATACTTTCAAAGAAATGCGTTATATATTTATTTTAAGGACAGTATTCCACCAAGCAACTAGATTATCTTGCACGTGGGTGTGAGCTCGTGTGCCTAGCACGTGCATCCGTTGGTATATTTATATATGCGCGCGTGTATGTGTGTGTGATCATTCGCTCGTTTCTCTGCAGCGCATTTCCCCTTGACGTCTATTTTCTCGAACAAAACGGAGGCTCCCTGTACGGACTGGCTTGCCGGCTTGCTTCACTTCGAGTGGAGTGGCCCCACGCACAGCCGCAGCTACGCGAAAGAGAAACGAACAAACAAACGGGTGACAGGCGCGCTGCGACGTCAAACTGGACTCCTGCCGAGCAATGCCCTGACATCCCCCCCCCCCCACTGCGATCATTCCAATTAGGCTATGTTATTATAGCACGTCAGGGCGGTGCAAAGGTGCTCAGTGGACTCTGTTGTAACAGCCCCGTGAGCTCGCAGCGCAGCGATCGTCCTCCGAACGGGCGCGCGTCCTCACCGCGAAATTCTGCTTCGTGTTCTTCATCTGACGAGCACACGTGACCACAGAGGGGCGCGCACACGTGATGCGATTGTGGAGAGACGACGTCAGTAAAAGTACGTCGTGATAGATAACGTGTGATGATAGTATTTTATCGATCGAACGTTTTGCATTGCGCGCGTTATTTTATTGTTCTGCGAGAGAAATAACACTGGTCAACAAAAAAAAAACATTTTTTTTCTGGCCTGGACTTTTGCAGCTGTTTTTAGACTAATTTCAGGGTGCTGATTCCAAATCTGATCTCAGATTTGCTCTATCACATCTCATTTTATGCTATCGTCATACCCTATTTTCATTGATTTTACCCGAAATTAACTCTGTCACTTATGATTGCAAGTTGTTGCGAGTCAGTGACTGCTTTAGTGTTAAAATATGGTGCTGTATTTTTAGGATAGTGTGTTTATAATATAATTTTATGTAGATATCCACATTTATTTAATATTTTTCTTCTGCAGTTTTTATTGAAAATTTAATATTTGATATCTCAAAAACCTGATGTGATAGACAAAAACTGATGCTAGATTTGGAATCAGCACCCCCAAAAATTACATTAAAACCGTTCGAATACCTTATGCCAGAAAAAGTGTGTTGACCAGTGTAATAGTCGACTGCAGGGTGAAGGCCTCACCTCCCTATGCCGTGCCCGGCATGGAGGTTGTTTGACCATGCTTCACCTCGTGGAAATAATAATAACAATGAGGATATATACGCTTGTTTAAACTTTGGAACAATGAGTGCCTTGTTGACCCACTTTGCTCAAAATGATATTGGTAATGCGCGTGTATACGATTTTAATTGCAAGATCTTAATCTTAAAACTGTTTGGAGAAAAGCATATTCTGAAGGCAATGATGCAAGAATATTGGGAAAATATTATATTTGGGGCAGCCAATTAAATTTGGATTGTTAAGGTGAATTACAAATGTTGCTTTATGTTCTTATTTCAGAATTTTTGAGGCCACGCAAAAAATTATCATTGAATAGCATGATACTTGCAGATCTCTATCTCTGTAACAACAAACACTGAAGTAAAACTAAACTATTCATTATTCTATCAGCTATCGAGCTTGCTTTCAGAAGCGACCTGGCCACAAATGATAGCTCTGAAAAAGTGGCTTAACGTGTGGAATTGTATAGCAGCCAAATACTCTAAACACACGTTGTTGATTCTAAATGTGGAGGGAAAACACGGAGGACCCGCGGATAAAAATCCACGCGACCACGGGGGGAACATGCAAACTTCATATATACAGGCGTCAGGCAGGGTCGGGATCGAACCCATGACCTCCTGTACACAAGACGATGTAGTTAACATCTCGCCACCGTGTTACTGGGTGAACCTATTTCACGGACATCTGTGAAAAAAGCTTTATAGCTCTTCGGATTCCTACAGTATGAATACATATTCTTATTCTGATTCTACTCTGATTATATTCTGGTTGAAAAGGAGCCGTATAGCTCAGTGGGCCTTCCCCTGGTAAACTAAATGGTTTAGTTTAGCAATATTTGCAGGAACTGATAAATGTATTTCACTCTAACGAGGTACCTGAGATCTCCTGATCGCCTTCTTCGAAGTATTTCGAGGTCAAGGCTCTGTTCCTGGGGTAATCGAGCATATGCCACTGTCCAGCTCCTAAGCTTTGGAACCTTCTGCCTTTGCTAATAAGACAATCAAAGTCGTTATATATGTTCTTACGTCTGTCTTGAACACTGCTGGTGAGAGTCAAACTAGGATAACGCAATATATGTCATCAGCATACAATGCATTTGTTTTACTTACACATTTCTGCGGAGGGAGCTGGTAGGAACGTTGGGTTGCTCGGTCAATGGCCAGGGTCAACAGCGGCGTGGTGTATTCCGCAAATATGCCCGACTGTGAGGGCGGGCACAAGCCGGCGTGAGTAGGTAAAACGTTGAGTTTTATAAGGGCACCACGGGGTGACCAGCCCCTCCACACCCAGCCCCACCCCTCCCATCCCCCACCCAGTTCCACCCTCCCCACCCAGCCCCTCCCCACCCTCCCCTCCCCACTCAGCCCCTCCCTGCACGGCGGACGGACACAATAATCCCCTGTGGGCTGGTGGAACCAGTGGGTTCCTACCAGTAAATGTACCTAATACACAGCCCTGTGTATAATGTACACGGGTGTATGTATATAAGTACTGCTTGGCTATAGGCCTTGATTAGTCGTTTAGAACTGTACTCATCATTGCACGCTACAAGCTCACATCCCGATGAGTTAGCTGACTCGGGCTAACATTACCACTTTGGGGGAAAATTAATGGCGGTTGCCCTGTAGATAGAATGGGCCCTGCCATGAGAATGTGGAATGTGCACCACTGCTATCCATAGTTATTTTGACTTATCTCTTCACCCCTATACTTTAATAGTTACAAGAAAGATAATCGACAAAGACACCGCCTCCATATAGCCTTGTAGACTGTTACGGCAAACATTGCTAGCAAGCGCCGACTGAGGCCGGCATGGAAAACAAAGGGGTGAGTGTGACCACGACCATGCCCAGCTACATCTTGTCTCCACAGTGCCAATGTGTACACACGCCGCCTCGTGTACTCATTTAAGGTTGAGTCGACCTACGAGTGACCCAGACTTAGTACTCGCCAATGCCAACACCGACGTTAACCATGGCCGCAAATTTAACTCAGTTGACTGGGGTTTTTTTTTGTAAGGCAGTGCGCTAAACCGCTGCACCCTATATAACGACATATAAAGGTAAAGATCCCCCGTATAGCCTCAATAGAGTATTGCGGCAAGTTCTGTTCGCAAGCACCTATGAAGGCCGGCACAGCACACGAAGGGGTGGGTGGCAAGCCCATGCCCGCCTGCCTTTGTCTGTCCAGTGGCGATGCTGTTCCCACACCGCACCAGGTACTCGTTTGAGGCTGAGTCGACCTAGGGGAGGCCCAGGACCGGCTCCGATAATCGTCACTGATGTTCGCCATGAGCGGGAAACGAACTCGGGACGCCGGGTTCGTAGAGCACCGCGCTAACCGCTACGCCACCGCTCCTCTCGTATATGCCATAACGACATACACACACACATACACTCAGCATATGCATATACACACCGATACGTATCAATGAAGTAAAGGCCAGCGCAGACAGAAAATGAATCATTTCTTCAGGGCAATCTTGATGACTGCTCAGTGAAAAGGGGCTTTCCCTGTCTAAAAAAATTGACTTTTAAATTAGAACGGTCTGTAAATGAACCATTCCACGTGGCCAGACACGCAGGGAACATTCCATTCAGCTACGTTGTGTTCCCGTGGGTGTTGTGTGGTTATTAGTACTCTTCATCCAATCATGCCCTGGTCAGTCTCTGCAAGTAGACTGGCCCTTTAGACCAGGCTGTTGTTTATTGCGAATGCCGCTGATAGGTGCAAGCCCGAGCCAGAGACGCGGAAGCAAGGGTTGGTGGACAGGACGGGATGACCCACCGGCAGTGCAACGGAGGAGGCAGTACAGCAAGTAGGTTTTTTTTTCTAGTTTTTGCTGGGCGATCCATTCCGTGACAGTTCTCCCACGTGCAGTTTTGTTTTCACGAAGGAATTGGACAAGCCTCCGTAAGGCATTCTGAAAATGGTTATTGCAAGTTTAAAGCTTTTCTTGGGTTAAAAAACTAAGTATGTAATGAGAATTTACACAGTGACTTATAGTGATGTTAGGATAATGCCTTTTCTCCAGATAAGCCTCGCCAATTCTTGGTTCGTGTGTTGGGGTGTTCCGGCCTGTAACATCGGAACACGAGCATTTCAATTCAAGCACACGTCTCAACACAATCGTCGGTGGCTTGTTAATGTACATATAAATATAAAATAATTGACGTAATCGTTAATTAATTATGCAAATGAATGTTACAATTCACTTCAATGATTAATACTCTACGTAACCACTGCCAATTTAACGTAGCTTTGCCGTGGCGTAATTATACACACAAATCTATATCTAATATATAATTGAGCATACCGATATTATAAATTACGTGTAATGTTCGCGGCTGCAAAATAACATGGCACGAGATGCCTGCGGATAAAAAGATATGCATTATTATTTATGAACACGATGAAGCATCGTTTTCTTTGAAGCATATTGGTATATATTTGGATTACACAGTTCCACAGAGGTTTGGGAAAACTACAGCAATAAACCTGACAATACTACGATCCTAAGTTTGATTCCTGGCCCTCGGCAAACATCTGTGACGAGTGATATTTGATTCGGTGCTGTCCCCCCCCTTCCCTCCCACGCTCACAATGAATCTATGATTAACCAACGTGGTGAAGTATGGTCAAACAAACCCCGTGACCTACACGCTTGCCTTGACACCCACGGGGTGAAACATTCGTGAAATATATTTACACGCGTGTTACTCGAGTAGATAAATGTATGAACGTTAAGTGCAGCATGATTGTTTTCCACGCACAGGAAATGTTGCACGTGGCGTTGTACGGTGTATAGAATATAATATCACTTCACTAACCTGCAATGGATGTTGCCAACGCTGCTGTAACGGCGCGGTGCGCAGTAAACATCACCACGAGGGAGACAAAGGCGGTCGGGCGTGATGCTGGCCACCCCCCCCCCATCGTTGCCCTCATAGGTGCTGCTCACTAACAGCACTTGCCCCAACAGTTTGTTAAGGCTACACGGGGATCGTTGTCTTTGTTCAAAGTTCAAGTTCAAAAGTGTATTTATTAGGTATAGCCCTGCGAGCCATTCGGCTCTTGAATCGGGTGCAACCGCAACAAACAAAAAAACAAAAACATGAACAAGAAAACATCTTAAAGTGACTATGTGCAAACAGAAAATCCAAGAAAAGACAGCAAAATATTGCAGAAAAAATCACCGTACACCAACCCTGTGCAAATATTCCAGTGGGATGCAAGTCAAACAACAACAACAACCACAAGACAACTTAGATTAAGGCCATTAGTCCAACTTTGTCATAATGAGTAACGCGCTTCCTAATAGCCTGTAAATGAACGTGGAGTCGTTACGAGGCGCGTGTTGACGCTGACTCGACGCGTGCGATGTGCGTGAGGACGTAACGCGTTGGGCAGACCAAACCGCGGCTTCTTATGAAGCACAGCGAATGTGATGGTATGCACGTCCGCGCGCGTGTGTGTCTGTGCGTATAAAAAGCGGCGGTGTAGCGGTTAGTGCTACGCTGCGCTACGAAACCGACGACCCGAGTTCGATTCCCGCTCACGGCCAACACCAGTGACGATTATCTGAACCGGTCTTGGGCCTCCCCTAGATCGACTCAGCCTCAAATGAGTACCCGGTACGGTTTGTCAAAAAACATCGCCACTGGGGAGACAAAGGCGGTCGGGCGTGGTGCTGGCCACCCACCCCCTCGTGATACCGTGCCGGCCTTCATAGGTGCTGCTCGCTAACAGCACTTGGGCCCAACAGTCTGTTCAGGCTACACGGGGGGATCTTTAATTTTCGTGTATAAATATACGCAGTTGCGTACTGCCGTGTGTTCAACAGATGGCCATCACTTTTCGCAGTCCATTTAACAACAAGGCGGAGCAATACCTGAATCAAAGAGGCTCTCCCCCGCGCAGCAATGTCTAACGACGTTTGGGTTCACCCCTTCGATGCGTGCCCACAAGCGACAGAAGAAAATAGAAATCAGCGGAAGCTCCCACCCGCACCCCCACCTCCACCAAACACACCACATTTCAGGTGTACATCTATGGGAATGTTTCATCTATGTATGTGAAAAAAAACAATCAGAGCGAACGCGGATTATATATCGGTGTTTGTCAGTGTTAATGTTGTCGGCACGAGTCAGCTGTCGACCACACGCGCTACTGGAGGGCAGCTGCCGCAGATGTTGCGCAGCGCGGCACGAGAGGCAACGCGGCCGTGGCAAGGGGCGCTCCGTGCCACGTGCAGTGGCACGCACGTGGCACGCACGTGGGTGAGCGCAAGAGGGGGCATGCAGGCAACACAGCGAGACCTCCTCCCACACTGCGACAGGTGTGTGTGTGAGTGAGTGTGTGTGAAGGTGTATGTGTGTGAGTGTGTGAAGGTGTGTGTGTGAAGGTGTGTGAATGTGTGTGTGTGAATGTGTATGTGTGTGAGTGTGTGTGAAGGTGTGTGTGTTTGTGAGTGTGTGAAGGTGTGTGTGAAGGTGTGTGTGTGTGAGTGTGTGTGAAGGTGTGTGTGTGTGAAGGTGTGTGAGTGTGTGTGTGTGAGTGTGTGTGTGAATGTGTGTGAAGGTATGTGTGTGAGTGAGTGTGTGTGAAGGTGTATGTGTGTGAGTGTGTGAAGGTGTGTGTGTGAAGGTGTGTGAATGTGTGTGTGTGAATGTGTATGTGTGTGAGTGTGTGTGAAGGTGTGTGTGTGAATGTGTGTGTGTGAATGTGTATGTGAATGTGTGTGTGTGAATGTGTGTGTGTGAATGTGTGTGTGTGAATGTGTGTGTGAATGTGTGTGTGTGAATGAGTGTGTGAATGTGTGTATGTGAATGTGTGTGTGTGAATGTGTATGTGTGTGAGAATGTGTGTGTGTGTATGAATGTGTGTGTGTGTGAATGTGTGTGTGTGAATGTGTGTGTATGTGTGTGAATGTGTGTGTGTGAATGTGTGTGTATGAATGTGTGTGTGTGTCTGAATGTGTGTGTGTAGGTGCTCGCTAACAGCACTTGCCCCTACAGTTTGTTATAGGCTATACGGGGGAACTTTGTCTGTGTGTGTGAATGGGTGTGTGTGAATGTGTGTGTGTGAATGTGTGTGTGTACGTGTGTGAATGTGTATGAGGGTGTGTGTGAATGTGTGTGTGTATGAATGTGAATATGTGTGTGTGAATGTGTGTGTGGGAATGTGTGTGTATGTGTATGTGTGTGAATGTGTATGAATGTGTGTGTGTGTGTGTGAATGCGTGTGTGTATAAATGTGTGTGTGTATGAATGTGTGTGTATGAATGTGTGTGTATGAATGTGTGTGTATGAATGTGTGTGTAGGTGCTCGCTAACAGCACTTGCCCCTACAGTCTGTTACAGGCTGTACGGGGGATCTTTGTCTTTGTATGTATATATGGGGTGCGGTGGCGCAGTTGGTTAGCACGCCGCGCTACGCTGCAAACTCGGCGATCCGAGTTCGATTCTCGCTCCCGACCAATAAACAGTGGCGAATATTCGAACCGGTCCTGGGCCTACCCTACGTCGACTCAGCCTCAGATGAGTACCTGGTGCGGTGTGTAAACATCGCCACTGGGGAGACAAAGGCGGTCAGGCGTGGTTGCTGGCCACCCACCCCTCCCCCCCCCTGTGTGTCGTGCCGACCTTCAGAGGTGCTCGCTAACAGCACTTGCCCCAACTGTCTGTTAAGGCTACACGGGGGATCTTTGCCTTCGTTTGTATGAAACGTGGCGAGCGGTGGCGCAGCGGCTGCGCTACGAACCCGGCGACCCGAATTCGATTCGAGCTCATGGCCAATATCAGTGGCGAAACATCTTTGAAGCGGGTTCTTGGATGGGGCCGTTAAGTAAACATCCCGGTGCTGGGAAGACAAAGACGACCGGGCGTGGCGTTAACCACATCCACTCCCTCGTGAGCGCCTTGCCCGCATTGCCTCACGGTCCCTAACAGCAGTAACCACTGTAGCAGATGAAAAGTTCAAAGACGGCGTGTGTACGTTGTGTTCATATAAATTACACGTTATATGTATGCTGTAACCTTTATATGTGTGCACATGGGCCGCCTTAAATATTTGCGCGTTATATTCTGTTTATCGACGCACGTTGGGGGAGCGGTGGCGCAGTGGTTAGCGTTTTTGCGCTATGAAACCGGCGTTCCGAATTCAATTCCCGCTCACGACCAATGTGACAGTCACGAATATTTGAACCGGTCCATAGGTGATCGATATCAGCACTCTTTCCAACAGTCCATGTAAGTCTACAGTATATAGGAGATGCTGTCTTTTTCTTTTTATCTTATATATGTCGTATTCATCGTCAACTTACGTGCAAGAATTGTATCACGAGCAGTCATTCGAATGTGGCTAAACACATCAATTCCTGCTGATTTATATTCTTAGGTTTTTTTCGGGTAAGTCACGTAGGTAAAACATTAAAATTAATAAAAGTAAAATAAAATAAAAATCACGACGTTTCGGAGGCAACACAAGCTGCCGTCTTCAGGTGGAACCGTCACAGCCACGACAGCTGTTTGGGCGTGAAGCGGTGGCGTAGTGGTTAGCGCACTTCGCTTCGATTCCTCGGCCACCCGAGTTCGATCACCGTCCCAACACTCGCTAACCCCCCCCCCCCCCGACCGACGTGGTGAAGTATGGTCAAACAATACCGCACGTGGAGGCAGGGATTCCTCATCCGTGAGCTGCAAGTTGTTTATTTATTAAATACATTATCCGTGTGGGTGTGTAAAAATATAACCCATTAAACTTGCTAAACATGTAAATACTTCTTCATTTGAGACGGCCAAACGTCTCGTGGCAGGATTCTTCTGAAAAAGCCTTGAGCCTCAGCGAAATGTGCCCACTTGAGTCTACGAATCAATGCACACTTCGGTCCAAAACCGAGAGAGAAAGAACTCGCCTATCTAACCATCGGCCCCGGCCTTTGCCCCCACGCAATAAGGTTGGCAGACCTGAAATACTGGCCCGTGCCACGTGTGCGAGTGTTGGCGAGTGCGAGTAGCTGAACGCGTTTCATGGGCGCGGTGGGGTTTTAAATCCATTGCCCCCAGAGATTGGAACGGAGGAGCGAGGGAAGGAGGCGAGAGGAGGCATTTGCGACCGCAAGCTGCGAGCGCGTGTCGTTGGACGTGTCCGGGTAGGGGCACAATCGCTGCCTTTAATATTATTATTATAAACAATAACGTGCCATGAATGTGCTCACAGCGTTTCCTGCACGGGCACGACGCCTCTTCGATGAGAAACAACAACAAAACATTTTCAATCGACACCCACCACAGCCACACCAACAACACGGTGACTAAGTCGCTCAGTCACTCAGTCACCCTGCCAGCCAGTCACCCGGCCACTCAGTCACTCTGCCAGTCAGTCACCCGGCCACTCAGTCACCTAGCCACTCAGTCACCCAGCCACTCAGTCACGCAGCCACTCAGCTACTCAGTCACCCAGCCACTCAGCCACCCAGCCACTCTGCCAGCCAGTCACCCGTCCACTCAGTCACGCAGCCACTCAGTCACCCAGCTACTCAGTCACCCAGCCACTCAGCCACCCAGCCACTCAGCCACTCAGTCACAGAGCCACCAAATCACGCAGTCACCCACTCAGACACCCATTCACTCAGCCACCCAGCCACTCAGTCACCCAGCCACTCAGCAACTCAGTCACAGAGCCACCAAATCACACAGTCACCCACTCAGACACCCTGTCACACAACCACTCAGTCACTTGATGGGTAACAGCATAAACAGGTCTCCTCCTTTCGCCTCTCGCCATACAAGTGAAACATTTTGAGTCCAATCAAACCGGAATGAGAGAACATTCTTCGCATGCTATCGACACAATTCTCAATGTTAAGAGAAGTCGCTGGGCTAGCGAAGGACGCACGACTGCGAAGGGGGTGATGGCCGATGGCCAAGACGAACAAATGTTCGAGCGGCAGCCAAGGCACGTCCACCGCGGGAGACGGAGCGGTGAGGCCGCCTCGTGCGAAGGTGCCACGCGGACTATTTGACGTCGCAGGTCCGCGAGAGTTTGAAGGGTGGCACGCGCCTTCATCCAGCAGTTGATTCACCGAGTCTGTCTGACGACTGAGTCCGTTTACCGGTGGGCTTTTCAGGGTAATATCACGCAGCATTGTCAGTACCGGATGAAGCTAGTGCGGGTCTTGTAGCATTTGTTATGAAGGGGCCCTAAAAAATAAAAACACGTTAATATTAAAACACACATTTTTTACTTGCATCGTAAAGTAATTGTATTTTTTAATTTGCTATACAGCCAGATAATACGACGAATCGCTCAACTTTAACACCCAGTCGTTCATAAAAAGTTGAAGGCAGTATAGTACTGCAGTCGTAGAGCAAGTGCAGAATCACTCAACTGGAATTGATAGCTTGAAAGCATTTAGCGCGGGGCCCTTGAAAGTGTGGGGCCCGTAGCTACATATGGTAGCTACTTTTGCTCGAGGAATATCCGGCATTGACCAAAGTAGGGAAGTATGGTCAAACAAGCCCCCCAATATTCATGCCGCATCGAGAGGCCTTCATCCAGCAACGGGAAGCTTGGATGATGGCTGGTATACACAAAACCCGTTTTTTTAATGTAACGTCATTTGATGAGTTATTGTATTTTAAAGGGAATCCCATTACATCCAGGGTTGTGTTGCGTTTGACATATACTGTAAGTGTAGACAATTCTGATGCAGACGTTAAAACATTGCTTTCATTCATTATTTCAATGAACGAAAGCCACTTCGTAGAGCTATCATTTGTGGCCAGCTCGCTTTTAAAAAAGAATAATTAATACCTTCAGTGGCTTTGTCTGTTAGGATGTGGATGGTTTCGTGTTGTGTTTGTTTGGGTGATTTGTTTACCTTCCGTGTACTTTGTTTGTGTGTTGTGTTTTGTTGTTGTAGCCCCTGTACAAGCCCCGACTGGAAACCCGTGACAATAGAGCGTTAAAGCTCGTCGCCGCATTCACTCCAGCACGAATACACACTGAGATCCTGACTTACACACGCAGTTCAAACCACCGCTGCCGTCGGGACAAGGGGTCGGATTGTACGCAGGTCGCATCTAAGCGGGACACTGAGTCGCCTCCAATCATAACTGCGCGCCCTCGACCAAGCAATGAACTCCACCCTACTGTCAATCACAACTACCGGATCAAGGGCCTCCCTCCCCACGCTGCATTGTCGGTCATGAAGCGTGCCTGGAGGGGGGTTATTGCAGCATACTTCGCCGAGCTGGTCAGAGGGGGGGAGGGGGGCATATGAGTACAATACAACATTGGATTTCGATTTAAAGCTTTCGTGACTGCAGGGATTCATCTTCTTGGTTCTTTCGGTAAAGTCACGTAGAAGGGAAGTAATAAAATAATGAAAATAATACATAGAAGACGGCTGCTTGCGTTGTAGCCGAAACGTCGTGAGAATTATTTTATTATGTTTTATTTTTATTATTGTATTACTTCCCTTCTACGTGACTTTACCGAAAGAACCAAGAAGATGAACATTCGATTTTTTGCTGCACTACCACTATGTCGTCACGCTATCTGCCTATAACAAGCAACTTTGCAGTGGACGGTCCAAGCGCTTTCCGAGCAGACTCACCCCACGCATTTTTTATTTGCTTGTCCGGGTGCGATCCCTTGACCCCCGAATGTTGTTTCTCGTCTTGTGAGAGCAACTTCGGTGCATTCGTGGCGTCTGTCGGCGTGTCCGCGTCGTGCGGCTCTGCGTGAGCGCTCGCAATCCACGGGTGATTTTGGGCCTCTCTGTACACGGCGAGCAAATATGGCTTTGACATTTCCTCCTCGAAGAGGCGACTTTGGCGTGTCCATCAGCCGCATCAGAAACATCAACGGGACGACGAGCGCCAACTTTCGCACAATGGAAATTGAAGATTAAAAATTCAAGCCTCACAGGAGTGCGACCGTGGCTTAAGAAAGCCAAACTATGGGCCATATTGTGACAACAACAACAGTATTCGCCACTAAGTGGCGGTGACATCACCACGATGCCTGTGCCAGGCCAGGTGCACTTTGAGGTCACGTGAAGTGTCGAGGGCTCGCTGCTGACAGGTCACGGGACAGATCCTGCAGGTGCCACGGGTTGACTGACTGAGATGACTGGCAGATGCACCAGCTGTAACCCCATAGGAACACGTGCAGACTCATACAGATTTATCAAAGACGAGCCACAGTGCCATTGTGGCCATGCCAACCCCAGCCTATGGATCATGTAATAGCCGACTGGAGTGTGCGCTCCTTCAGCAGAGGAGGAAGAGCAAGACACCACGAACTCTCTCTCCTGAAGCCCCCTCCCTCTCTCTCTCTCGCCATGGCCAGCAGCATAGAGCTCCTGGACGTATTGCTGCTTATTAGGAAGCCACTGGAGCTATGCACTTTTAAATCAAGATTGGAAAACGAATTTAATTCCAACAGATATTGAATGTGTTTAGTTTTCTGTCCTTCCCCCCACACCTCCGATTAGCACGGTTGGCTACGAACGCCGCGCAAGAAGTCCAACATAGATACTGCCACCATACGCAAAAGCAGATTTAAGCAGTACAATGAAAACAGCACGCGCGGACTGAATGTTGCCACTGAATGTTGTCACTTGTGCTGCCCCTATAGCAGCCCGCTCACAACAACATACCCCAGCTGCCTACCTACCGACCGGCGTAGCACGCGGTGTGCTTGCCCGCGTGATGGCATTTCCGATTTGCCCCTAGGAGGAGAAGAAAAAAAAACGCTTTCGAGCAAATAGACACCGAGCAGCGGCGGTGGTGGTGGGGGGAGAGACACACACCGGTGTTGTGGGGCCTTCTCCTAGTTTATGATTTGTCGCCAGAGGCAACCCCCCCTCCTCCTCCCCCCTTTATCCAGACCCCCCCCTCCCTCCTCCTGTCCCACCCCCTACAACCCCCAAACCTTTTTATTTGAGTGATTGGCGTGTTGCTTGTCGTGACTTGACGTTGACGCCAACCGGATGCGGTCGCGCGCACACGCGCGCGCTGTTGCTTTGTGGATGTTTTGTTCTGGTGGTGGAGGTTGCTGTTGGTGGTGGCTGGTGGCGGTGGTGGCGGCGGTGGTGGCGGTGGTGGTGATTCAGTGGGGAGCAGTGGTGCAGCGGATTGCGGCACCGCGCCACGAACCCGAGGGGCGTCATCCCACCCAGAGCTCCACTTGACAATCGCCACCAATAAAAATTCATTGAAACGGGTCTGGGCCTCCCCGAAGTCGGCTCAGGCCTTAAGCGAGTAGCTGGTGCGGCGTGTACCCGTCAGCACCGGGGAGACAAAGGCGGCCGGGCGTGGTGATTGGTCACAGGAACCACCTCGTGTGGCGTAGAGGGTTCTTATAGGTGCTCGCTGACTGCACTCGAGAGGATATACGAGGGGATCGGGTTGGTGGGTGGGTGGGTGAGTGAATGGGTGGAAAGCAAGGCCGTAGCCATGGAGGCAACATTGGGGGGGACCAAATCTTCCAGGGGGTCTGGGGGTCCCCGCCCAGAAAAAATTTGAATTTGAAAACTAATTTCCTGCCTAAAATAAAGAAAATTCACTAACACATAGGATTTCTTTTTTACAATGTATAATAGTTTATTGTATTACATTGCTCTGTTTTTTCTATTTTTTACCTTTTCTTGTTTCATTGTATTAAGTACAACCATAACCACAAGCATTTAAACAGAAATCTATTTTATAGCAATATATTGGGAGGGACATTTTGAGCATATTTGAATTTCGTGGGGGATGTTTGCCCCCCAACATGTATTATAATTACGGCCTTGCTGGAAACACACCGGATTTATTTGTGTTTGTCTCCGGGATAGCAGAGGGACTCCCTCCACACCCAACTCTCCCCCTCTTTCTGCTCCTCCGCCTTACAACGGCCTTTAAGTAGTGTGGGGATGTCATCGTAGGCAACTGGTGGTACATTTAAATATTACAATTAAAACAACCGAATGAAACAGCAATTTACGACCGTTGCATTGTTAATGTGGATACTGCATGGGACTCAACAGCTCGTCCTGGTTTCATACTATGTATTTTGAACTTCTTTTGTACCCTACGTCGCCAACCGCGCAAAAGCGGAAATTAGCTTTCAATCGACCGTATATTAGAAAAAAGTTTTGCTGGCTGGATGACAAGTTCGTTAAAAACAAATCTGCGTAAATTCAACATTCGCTGACCCCCCGTGGAGTTGTGGGTCCCGTGCACGGCAGCACGCAGGCCCCCATCCACCAGCGGCCCGGCAAAACAACCCCCGTACGCGCACGCGTACACGTCACACTCAAATTCTTTATTTATCCTCGACCGAATCTGATGAGCTACGAAACAATTTTTGTTCACAGATTGTCCAGTATGTGCTGTGTTACGGTAATGACTGTAACGTGCAGTGTGGGGGTGGGTGGGGAGGAGACTCAATGAACCGAGTCAGAGATCATGGTTCCAGGCCCAGGAACTTCTACACCAATCAGATAACTCATCTTCATCGCCACCCATCGCTGTGAGGAATGTGTCACACCGACTGGGACCGCATGCGTGTATGTTGAACTTCTTTCGCACCGTACATAGCCAACCGTTCAAATCGGAGGTGAGAAGAGATGGCACAAGAAGAAATAGGAGGGGGGGGTGGTGTTTTAACAGAGGAACGGAAGTAGGTTCGAATCCAACGGGCATCCCTGGTTATTCCCTGCGGCGTGCATTAACCGCACGATCCCATGACGACCATTTTTAAGAGCAGGGCCCATTGTGTGCCGCCGTCTGGGTCCGTATATTTATTTTATTTCCAAATTCGAGCCGCAGTAACACGCGTGACCCCGCGGTTTACGTCGGAGATTGCGTTCCTGAAAGGTGCAATAACGACGACAAATATCGACACGACGGCAATCATAAGCGGGGTTTTTCTTTTGTTTTGCCAACGAGAGCTGAACAAAGACGCCCGGAGGGTGCGGTGGTAATGCGCGAATATTCACCCTAGACGCACCCACAAAGTCACGTTGCGCTCCTAGAGATACGCTACTCATCACTCGTTTGCGGCTGTAAACCCTGACGCGAATTAAACAGGGCACAATAGGATACAGTGCGCGATACAATAAAAAAACCAGAATGTACGTAAATCATCTATTGTACTCCACACAGTGCGGTTACACGTCGTTATGCTATACGCGAAGTTGTTCGAGTGCGGGGCAAGTGGAGGGGGTGGATAAGAGGTGACGGACACGAGAAAGGGCGGACGATGAGGGACACACCGGCGTGACGAATTGGCCACGTCCTGCTTACGTGACGACCCTTACTAGTTGGCTGTGTCTGGGTGGTGGCGGGTTTTGACGACACGTTTAAACAGTTATGCGATCTAACCCCCCAAAATAAACCTCGATTGTGGATGATATCGGTCGCGAAAGCCGACGTGTTCAATTGATTCCTTGCGTAAGGTTTCTATTTGGCGTTCGAACATCTTAACGACTCCTGTTGTAGTGCCAGAAAGGGTCAAACCCATTCGTATTTGTTCATGACAGGTTCACGATTGGCCGACCGTGTTGGATGTAGCGGCCACGAGTCACTGCGCGTGGTGACGCGAACCTCTGACACCTCAAACATAAACCTTTGCTGCAGCCTTGAACCCCATTTGGTACCCAATCGTTAAAAAAACGTTATGCTCGTAAATACATAGGGGTTTTGATTAAGCAAAGCAGTTGCACGTACTTACTTTGTGTTTTCGATGATGTGCCTTCTAAAACAAAAATCTGGTCACGTCTCGTTACCCCCCAGGGTGTGCGTGCACCCCAGGCTAAGGACCGCTGATATATAAACCAACAGCCCCTTAATTCTAGATTTGTAGTTTTCGTGACTGCAAGGATTCATACTCTTTGTTTTTTTTTTGGGTAAAGTCACGTCGGTAAAAAAATAAAACTAAATTAAATCACGACGTTTCGGAGGCAACATAAGCTTCCGTCTTCAGGTGGAACGTCACAGCAAAATTACTGTATCAAATTAGTTTAAATTTGTATCTAAGTGACTTTACCGAAAAAACCAAAGAGTACCAACAGCCCCGTCTGGTGCTTGTTACCCAATGAACCAGCGAGTGGGACTGACGGACGCACGTGTGTGGAGCCACAGCCATGTCGTGATAGGTATACTGGATGTGGTGTGTCGGGTAGCGGGGAAAATACATAAATCCGGTTTGCCGAACCAGACGGAAGCCCGGCCGAAATGAAGTCCTACCGCAGAATAATGATGGCTCTGTGTGTGTGTGTCGCGCACGCACACACGCACGCACACAGAGTGTAAATGTGTAAATGTGCATGTAATGCACACACATGAGCCGCCACTGGATGACCCGCTTATTCGTCTTGCAATTAGCGCATCTGCCCTTCTGTTCGGCGCACAGCGAGGCAAGCCATCATCATCAGCAGCAGCAGCAGTCTTCACTGTCGAGCGCTATCGCCAAGTTAATCAGTAACCCTGAACATCGGTGACGTCTCACCGCCGAGATCAATCAATCACTGTCATTGTCAACACAGCGCGCCGCGTTTCGCTGGAGCGCGTGCACCGTGAATTCTCGGTGTGTACGCAGCATTGCGGGATGATTGCACCCTTGACGATGGCGAGAGGGGTTGCGTGCATCATGAATTACTACGCAGTTAGTTGTCAATCCACTGCTGGATGGACACCTCCCGACGTCGGCCATTGGTGTCGGATGGCCAGAAGTTCGCCGCGCTGATCGTCGCAGCAATCTGAAAGGGGATAGAGCAAACGTCGCTTCGGGTATTACTCGTCAATCATTGAGGGCGGTGATTGATTCGTATTATTACTACTACTACTACACGTATGTAGCCATTGCCAGACTGTTTGGGGAAAGTTCGATTGTAAAGCCAAATGCTGATGTTGTACACACGGCGTCACGTTCTCATGTCAGGGGCTCAGTCGACATAGGGGAGGCCCAGGACTGTTTTCAAATAATAGTCACTGGTGTTGGCCGTGAACGGGGAAATGATTCGGGTAGCCGGGTTCGTCGCGCAGCATACTAACCGCTGCGCCACCGCTCCCCACACACACGAGCTCACACACACACGAGTTAACACACACACACACGAGTTAACACACACTCACACACACGAGATAACACACACACGAGTTAACACACACCCACACGAGTCAACACACACACACACGAGTTAACACACACACGAGTTAACACACACACACAAGTTAACACACACTCACACACACGAGATAACACACACACACACGAGTTAACACACACACACACGAGTTAACACACATACACACGAGTTAACACACACACACGAGTTAACACACACACACGAGTTAACACACACACACACGAGTTAACACACACACACACACGAGTTAACACACACACACGAGTTAACACACACACACACACGAGTTAACACACACACACGAGTTAACACACACACACGAGTTAACACACACACACACACGAGTTAACACACGCACACGAGTTAACACACACACACACACACGAGTTAACACACACACACGAGTTAACACACATACACGAGTTAACACACACACACACACGAGTTAACACACACACACACACGAGTTAACACACTCACGAGTTAACACACACACGAGTTAACACACACACACACACGAGTTAACACACTCACACACGAGTTAACACACACACACACACGAGTTAACACACGCACACGAGTTAACACACACACACACACACGAGTTAACACACACACGAGTTAACACACACACACGAGTTAACACACACACACGAGTTAACACACACACACACACGAGTTAACACACACTCACGAGTTAACACACACACGAGTTAACACACACACACACACGAGTTAACACACACACACACGAGTTAACACACACACACACACGAGTTAACACACACTCACGAGTTAACACACACACGAGTTAACACACACACACACACGAGTTAACACACTCACACACGAGTTAACACACACACACACGAGTTAACACACACACACGAGTTAACACACACTCACACACGAGTTAACACACACACTCACGAGTTAACACACACACACACGAGTTAACACACTCACACACGAGTTAACACACACACACACGAGTTAACACACACACACGAGTTAACGCACACACACACGAGTTAACACACACACACGAGTTAACGCACACACACGAGTTAACACACACACACACACGAGTTAACACACACACACGAGTTAACACACACACACACACACACGAGTTAACACACACACACGAGTTAACACACACACACACACGAGTTAACACACACACACACACACACGAGTTAACACACACACACGAGTTAACACACACACACACACGAGTTAACACACACACACACGAGTTAACTCACGAGTTAACACACACACGAGTTAACACACACACACACGAGTTAACACACACACTCACGAGTTAACACACACACACACACACGAGTTAACACACTCACACACGAGTTAACACACTCACACACGAGTTAACACACACACACGAGTTAACGCACACACACACGAGTTAACACACACACACGAGTTAACACACACACACGAGTTAACACACACACACACACGAGTTAACACACACACACGAGTTAACACACACACACACACGAGTTAACACACACACACACGAGTTAACACACACTCACGAGTTAACACACACACGAGTTAACACACACACACACGAGTTAACACACACACACACGAGTTAACACACACTCACACACGAGTTAACACACACACTCACGAGTTAACACACACACACACACACGAGTTAACACACTCACACACGAGTTAACACACACACACACGAGTTAACACACACACACGAGTTAACGCACACACACACGAGTTAACACACACACACACGATTTAACACACACACACGAGTTAACACACACACACACACGAGTTAACACACACTCACGAGTTAACACACACACGAGTTAACACACACACACACACGAGTTAACACACTCACACACGAGTTAACACACACACACACACACGAGTTAACACACACACACACGAGTTAACACACACTCACACACGAGTTAACACACACACTCACGAGTTAACACACACACACACGAGTTAACACACACACACACGAGTTAACACACACACACACACGAGTTAACACACACACACGAGTTAACACACACACACACGAGTTAACACACACACACGAGTTAACACACACACACGAGTTAACACACACACACACACGAGTTAACACACACACACGAGTTAACACACACTCACGAGTTAACACACACACACGAGTTAACACACACACGAGTTAACACACACACACACACGAGTTAACACACACTCACGAGTTAACACACACTCACGAGTTAACACACACACGAGTTAACACACACACACACACGAGTTAACACACACTCACGAGTTAACACACACACACGAGTTAACACACACACGAGTTAACACACACACACACACGAGTTAACACACACTCACGAGTTAACACACACTCACGAGTTAACACACACACGAGTTAACACACACACACACACGAGTTAACACACTCACACACGAGTTAACACACACTCACACACGAGTTAACACACACACTCACGAGTTAACACACACACACACGAGTTAACACACTCACACACGAGTTAACACACACACACACACGAGTTAACACACACACACGAGTTAACACACACACACACGAGTTAACACACACACGAGTTAACACACACACACACGAGTTAACACACACACGAGTTAACACACACACACGAGTTAACACACACACACACGAGTTAACACACACACGAGTTAACACACACACACGAGTTAACGCACACACACACGATTTAACACACACACACGAGTTAACACACACACACACACACACGAGTTAACACACACACACTCACACACACACGAGTTAACACACACACACGAGTTAACACACACACACACGAGTTAACACACACACACTCACACACACACGAGTTAACACACACACACGAGTTAACACACACACACACGAGTTAACACACACACACTCACACACACACGAGTTAACACACACACACGAGTTAACACACACACACACACACACGAGTTAACACACACACACTCACACACACACGAGTTAACACACACACACGAGTTAACACACACACACACGAGTTAACACACACACACGAGTTAACACACACACACGAGTTAACACACACACATACGAGTTAACACACACACACACGAGTTAACACACACACACACGAGTTAACACACACACACGAGTTAACACACACACACACACACACGAGTTAACACACACACACACGAGTTAACACACACACACACGAGTTAACACACACACACGAGTTAACACACACACACACACACACGAGTTAACACACACACACACGAGTTAACACACACACACACGAGTTAACACACACACACGAGTTAACACACACACACGAGTTAACACACACACGAGTTAACACACACACACGAGTTAACACACACACACACACGAGTTAACACACTCACACACACGAGTTAACACACACACGAGTTAACACACACACACGAGTTAACACACACACGAGTTAACACACACACACGAGTTAACACACACACACGAGTTAACACACACACTCACACACACACGAGTTAACACACACACACGAGTTAACACACACACGAGTTAACACACACACACAAGAGTTAACACACACACACACGAGTTAACACACACACACACGAGTTAACACACACACACACGAGTTAACACACACACACACACGAGTTAACACACACACACGAGTTAACACACACACTCACACACACACGAGTTAACACACACACACGAGTTAACACACACACACACGAGTTAACACACACACTCACACACACACGAGTTAACACACACACACACTCACACACACGAGCTAAATTCCTTAATTACGATGAGTTGTATGCACCAATATTTCGTGGTGAAATCACCGTTGCGCTGTACACATACACTAAAGGTCATGGTGATGATGTTGATAATGATGATATCGACGATGATTCATTCTGTTTTAGGACATGCTTAGTCACGCATGTTGTATGTTATATACAAATTTGGCAGATAGCGTCCGACAGTTATGGAGTAGTAGTTAATGCTCAATTATTAAAACAAAACTCAGCAAATTCGTCAATAACAATAATACTGTGGCCTTAAATAAAATATACATTTATAAGAAGCGACGTTTTGAGCACCGGTCCTTGTTAAAAACAAATATTACAACTTTTTTTTTACGTATGTGCTACGAAGGACCGTTGCCCGAAACGTCGCCTCTATTATATATACGTTTTCCTTTTAAAGCCACAGCGTTATTGAAGACTTTTGTTGTTGTTTGTTGTTGTTGTTAACTGTGCTTGTGCACCACTGCCAACGCAACAACAACATCATCATCAACAGCAACAGCAGCAACAACATCATCAGCAGCAGCAACAGCAGCAACAGCAGCAACAGCAGGATCCCCCAAACGATTCGCGCTCGCGATTTTTACATCACTGCAGCGATTACCCCCCCCTCCACCCCATCTCCATCAACTCTCACGTCCTCTCTGCAACAATTCATGACAATGCAACCACCGCCGTCCCTACTCAATCAGCTGTGAGTCACGGTCACGAGACGGATCCGGGCGAGAGATGTTGGTGTTTGTTTGTGATGGCGGAGCCCGTGGAAAAAGTGGACGCTGCTGCACGCGAGAATCAGAGTCGCGCGCAGAACAACAACAAAAAATAGGGAGAAAAAAAAATCCAAAGCCAAAGATTCCCACACCCGTATAGTCGCAACAAACCTTTTGGGAAGGAGAGGAGGGCGGAGAGCCTCACCTATGAAAGCCGACACTGCACGTGACGGCTTTGCATGGCCAGAACCACGCCCGAGCGCCTTTGTCTCCCTCGCGGCCAGGTGCTCATTTGAGGCTGAGTCGACCTAGGAGATGCCCAGGCCTCCGGTTGTGAGATAATCGTCACCGGTGTTGGCGGCCGTGAACGGTGAATCGACCTCGATCGTCAGGTTCGGAGCACAGATGCCATCCACCACCAGACGTTACACGGATTGCTAGAGCAAGCGCTGTTAGCGAGCACCTATTAAGGTCGCGATGGCGCCCGGAGTGGTGGTGTGGCTGCAGCCGCCTTTAGCAACCCGAAACCAGGTATTAATTTAAGGCTGAGTCGACCTAATAAAGAGACTCGCAAACTGCTTCAGATAATTAATCACTTGGTTGGTCGCAGCGGTGGCCGTGAGCAGTAGTCGAACTCGATTCCCACGCCACCGCTCTTCACATTGTTGAGCGCACACACAGAAAGAACAAAGATCCCCCGTGTAGCCTTATGCAGACTGTTGGGGCAAGTGCTGTTGGCGAGCGCCTATGAATGCCGGCACAGTCGACGAAGGGGTGGGTGGCCAGCACCACGCCCGATCGCATTTGTCTCCCCGGTGGCGATGTTTTTACGCACCGCGCAAGGTACTCATTTGAGGCTGAGTCGACCTAGGGGAGGCCCAGGACCGGTTCAGATCATTGTCACTTGGTGTTGGCGGCCGTGAACGGGAATCGAACCGGCGTCGGTGGGTTCGTAGCGCAGCGCTAACCGCTACCCTTCCGCTCCCCACCCACTCTAACACACGTACACACACACACAGACCACCACCACCCAGCCCTCAACACACGCGCGCTCATAAACGCACTCACGCAGTTGATCAAATAACTTTTATGCACTGAAGCCCGCATCGCAAGCACAGCAACGCACAGATCAAGTTTAATGCCCCCACCGCCCTCCACTCCACCCCCATGTTATGCACCCCAATGCGAACATCCATCAGACCCTCCCATCACGCTCAGTCACTCACCCAATGCAAGTCACACCCAGTCAGCCAATAAGCCATTCAAGCCACTCACCCAATCAGCCACTCTTGTCAGCCACCCACCCACCCACCCGGCCAGGCAGACATCCAGTGCCCACCCCTCCTCTCATCCCGCCCACCAGATACGCATGCCGTCTCAGCTGTTCGTCGCGGTAGGGCAGCGATTGATCGATGCGCCGACTTTACAGGCAGCCGTTCAGCCACCGGGCCAAGCAATCAGCCCAGCCAGGCCAGGCCCAAGCGAGCCCGCTCGGCCAGACCCGGCTAGTCCGCTAGCGCAAGCGACCACGCATCCAGACAAGCGGCTACCACCCGCAGAAAGTTTGCGCTCTGGGCGGTGATTACGAGAGCGCCGCTGTTGCTGTGTCTGCCGCTGCTGCTGCTGCCGCTGCTGCTGTTACTGCTGCTGTTGCTGCTGCTCGTCACTCCCTCGGCTCCCCCGGTCGGCGGTGGAATTCTATTGCGCGGACACCGCGGAAGGAGCGCGTCGCTACCGAACGCGCGCGTCCCACGCCGCTCGCGTTGGGAGGCCATCGAGAGAGTGCGTGGCGAGGTGGAGGGGGGGGGGCGCTGGGCACCACCACGCTGATTGTACGTCGGCGAGACATCCCCCACTGCTGCTGCTGCGGCTGATATCGCGACGTAGCGAAGGGATTCCGGGGAAGTGGAGTGAGTCGCGAGAATTCAGCTCACGGCGGTGTCACGGCGCGTGTGGACAGCTCGCTGGCTGGGCGCAAGTCCGTAGCGAGCGCGTCTCTTCGCTGGGGCATTGACACGTGCAGCGAGCTGGTGAGACAACACGCGCCACGACACGGCAAGTGTGCACTCTGTGTGTGTGCGTGTGTCTATAGCTCTACGACGAGAGGGTGCACGGTGTATAGTGTGAGCAGATGTCGTGTGCGCGAGTGCTCTCTTCCGCGTGTGTGTCAGTGAGAGCGTGTGTGTGTGTGTGAGTGTGAAAGAGTTTGTGTGTGTGAGAGAGCGTGTGTGTGTGTGAATGTGAAAGAGTTTGTGTGTGTGTGTGAGAGAGAGCGTGTGTGTGTGTGTGAGTGTGTGTGTGTGAAAGAGTTTGTGTGTGTGTGAGAGAGAGAGAGCGTGCGTGTGTGTGTGAAAGAGAGTGTGCGTGTGTGTGAGAGAGAGCGTGTGTGTGTGAGTGTGTGTGTGAGTGTGAAAGAGTTTGTGTGTGTGTGAGAGAGAGAGCGTGTGTGTGTGTGAGTGTGTGTGTGTGAAAGAGTTTGTGTGTGTGTGAGAGAGAGAGAGCGTGCGTGTGTGTGTGAAAGAGAGTGTGCGTGTGTGTGAGAGAGAGCGTGTGTGTGTGTGAGTGTGTGTGTGAGTGTGAAAGAGTTTGTGTGTGTGTGTGAGAGAGAGAGAGCGTGCGTGTGTGTGTGAAAGAGAGCGTGCGTGTGTGTGTGTGAGAGAGAGCGTGTGTGCGTGAGTGTGAAAGAGTGTGTGCGTGTGTGTGTGTGAGAGAGCGTGTGTGTGTGAGTGTGAAAGAGAGTGTGCGTGTGTGTGAGAGCGTGTGTGTGTGAGTATGAAAGAGTGTGTGTGAGTGTGTGAGAGAGCGTGCGTGAGTGTGTGAGTGAGAGTGTATGAGCGAGTGTGTGAGTGTGTGTGAGAGTGTGTATGAGAGAACGTGCGTGTGTGAGAGAGCGTGAGTGTGTGAGTGAGTGAGAGTGTATGAACGTGGTTGTGAGTGTGTGTGAGAGTGTGTGTGAGAGAGTGCGTGTGTGAGTGTGTGTGAGAGAGTGTGTGTGAGTGTGTGAGAGAGTGTGTGTGAATGAGAGAGAGCACGTGTGTGTGTGTGTACGCGCGCGCGTGTGTGTGTGTGTGAGCGTGTGTGTGTGTGAGCGTGTGTGTGTGAGCGCGCGCGTGTGTGTGATAGTGTGTGTGTTAAGCTCGCGTCGCGACCGACTCTCACTCCACTCTCTGCACTCGCTCTCCCCCTCTCGCTCGCACGCCCGCACTTGTTCTAAAGCTCCCTGTGCGTTCGCTCACGTCGGAGGTAGCGAGCGAGTGGCTCTTTGCCGTGAACCTTAAACACACACCCCACCCACTCACCTACCCCAGCCACCTCGTACCCATCGCCTCGACAACAAACGCCGACCAACCATCTCGGAGTCAACTCGCTCCCTGCTCAGCGAATGCAGCGCAGGTAAGAAGAGAGCCGAGGTCACCAACTTCTCTCTGTGCAACTTTGTATCTCTTCTGCTGCGACGAAGAGGCCGCCGCCCGAAACGTCACCCATTTATACATCGTTTTTTTTCATTGTTGGTGTTGTTGTTGTTGTTGGGGTTAGCGATATTATTGACTTAATGCGCCGAGTAGTTTTTTTTTTGGTCACAAGTGGCAGAGACGTTACAGATGTTACGCTCTGGTAACATAGTCATGTTCATTTCATGTACGCATGTTGAACTTATTTCGCACCGTACGTAGCCAGCCGTGCTAATCGGAGGTGCGAACGCGTCAGAGAGGACACACACACACACACAGTTGTGTAGGCTTCGGCTGCCGGGTGGACAACAGATGGCAGGACCGCAATTGATTCTTGAATCAATCTGTGCGGCGCTTTTTAGTGTTTATCCCCCCACCTCGTGTGCGTGATGATGAGTTTTCTCCCGGGGGGGGGGGGGTGCTCAGGGTTGCCGCTGGCAAACATATACGACACGAGTTCAATGGAATATCACCAAAGGCAGGAACCTCCTGCGAATGTGTCTTGGGCATCAACTCGTGCATTATTAGTATTACAGAGATGTGTGTGATTTACTATGAGTGTTCGTGTGCTTTTGCGTGTGCTTCCCAAACAACTTGCAGACACTGCTTTTATTCATACGTAACCTCTGTGTGTATGTGTGTTTAATGTATGCGGTATTTGTATGTGTATGTATGCCTGTATACGTGTGTGTGTGTGGTACACATACAGACCTACGGGTTCTGGGCATCCCCTATGTTGACTCAGCCTAAAATGTGTACCTGGTGCGGTGTGTAAAACATCGCCACTGGGGAGATAAAGGCGGTCAGCCGTGCCGGCCTTCATATGTGCTCACGAACAGCACTTGTCTCAAAAGTCTGTTAAGGCTATGCGGGGGATCTTTGTCTTTTTATACTTACAACCCATGTGTACTGTGCGAAGTTGCTGGTGGTGTAACGGGGCGGCTAAACGAGTGTGTGTGTGTATGTGTGTGTGTATGTGTGTGTATGTGTGTGTGTGTATCATCTCGGTCATCTCGGTCAGTCGACCCGTGGCACCTGGGTCTGCCCCGTGACCTCCTGCCAGCGGGCGTTCGACACTTCACGTGGCCTCAAGGTGCACATGGCCTGGCACAAGCGTCGTGGTGACGTCACCGCCACTTAGTGGCGAATGGCGGTTGTTGTTGTGTATGTATGTGTGCGTGTGTGTATGTGTTTGTGTGTATGTATGTGTGCGTGTGTGTGTGTGCGTGCGCGTTGTGGGGAGCGGTGGTGTAGCCGTTAGCGCGCTGCGCTACGAACCTGGCGACCTGAGTTCGATTCCCGCTCACGACCAACATCTGTGACGATTATCTGAATCGGCCCTGAGCCTCCCTTAAGTTCGACTCAGCCTCAAATGTGTACCTGGTTCGGTGCGTAAAAACATCGCCACTAGGGAGACAAAGGCGGCCGGGCGTGGTGCTGTCCACCCACCCTCTCGAGTCCCGTTCCGGCGTTCCGTAGGTGCTGCTCGCTAACAGCACTTGCCCCAACAGTCTGTGAAGACTATACGGGGGATGTTTGTCTTTGTTTTTTTTTGGTTTGTGTTGGCAAAGTCTCACATAGAGTGAACCATATTGTCCAGGTGAAAGCTCTGCATCTACACGAGGCCAGATGGTTTTATTTTAATCGGAACTCTGTTGATCACTGCATGATGATGACCATGACGCTGTAGCGGTGGGGTTAGAGTCGCGTAGGCGATGTAGTCTGTGATGAGTGACGCGTCGCTTAGTGGCCACCGCAGTAACTAAGAAGGGCCGTTGCCCGAAACGTCTCCCATTATATATTTCCCGCTCCCCCCCCCCCACCTTATTGAAGAGCACAATATTATTGACGAATGTGTTGAATATTCTTCTTTTTGAAATGTTGGCTTTTTTAATGTTTGCTTGCGCACCACCGCAATACAGTCCAGCCACATGAATTAGTTTCGTAACGTGCTGGGGATAAAGTTTGTCCTGGGTGTGTGCATCTTCAAGAGTCTGATGCCCTGTGAGCAATCAGAGGGGGGTGGTGGGGCAGGGGTTTATCCACGTCGTTCGTGCACGGAGAATCCCATGCCTCGTGGGCTCTGGGCGCGTGTTGGACTTGAGTCATTAGTCGTACGTGTGACACTACTCCCCGGAGCAAAGCATATTCTCCCATATCTATGAATGCAGAGTGCTATGAATGCAGAGTTCTATGAATGCATATGATGGTATATTATATGTATATTATAGTACAATGCATGTCGTCTATACAGTATAGGTACAACAGTATACTTCAGTGCAATGGATTAGCCTGTACATAGGAGAACAATAACACAGGGCGATCCATTTATAGATGCCCCATAAATTACGATGGTGACACATTTGACCTCGCCGTCGAGGTGATGACACTGTGATCTAAAAGACGTCGAAAGCGTCTCTCGCCAAACTTAGCTTTTATTCATTAACCACTCTGCCCCCTCTCTCTCTGTACGATACGGGAGGCGTCGCTTGCTCGCCGCGGTGCCGTACTCGATGAACTTTTGCGAGGAAGAGAGTTCGACATCAGTGGGGTATCTTGAAATGGATCGCCCTGAAAAATAAAGTTTTCCGAGGAATATGGTCCAGGGCATTGGTGTGGTATCGCACAGCCAGCGATGTTTAAAATATATACATACACACAGTAAGTAGCCTTCACGTGCACAGTATGGATATACTCGCGCACGTCAAGAGAATGTGGAGTGTCCACCACTCGCGTTTGTAGAGCGAGACGGCCGAGTTGATGTGTGACACGTGTGCAGGGATATCGTGACATTCACGTTCACATACCGGGCTTGCGTTAAAGGTAGGGTTCTGCCCAGACAAAGGCCGACTTTATCCACCGTCGTCATTAACAACACGACTGCCATATAATAAACACATATATATATAAGCTGGCGTTTAGGGAAACATTACTTGTTCGAAGTACGTATGACAGAGGCAGCACTGTGCGTTGATAATAAAGCGTGCGTTGCGTCGTTAGTGGCGCAACAACTGTTCACGTTTCTGCTATGAATGTAACAACACGTCGTATGAAGTCTCTACCACGACCCACTGCTGTAAACTACGGGGTCAAGTGCTGTTAGCGAGCACCTATGAGGGCCGTGGTGCTGGATGGCCAGCACCACGCCCGACCGCCTTTGTCTCCCCAGTGGCGATGTTTACTACACACCGCTATCACCAGGTTCTCATCCGAGGCTGAGTCGACCTCGGGGGGAGGCCCAGGACCGGTTCAGAAAATCGTCACCGGTGTTGGCCTTGAGCGGGAATCGAACTCGGGTCGCCGGGTTCGTAGCGACGCAGCGCTGACCGCTACGCTGTCGTGGCGACGCAGTTCGTCATTTTAGGCTGAGTCAACTTTAGTGGGGGGTGGGGGGGGGGAGTCTTGAGACTCGTCGTGATGTCGTCGTAGTTGTCGCGCATGGCCAGGAATGTGACTCAGGTAGCCCGGCTTGTGTCGTAAGGAACCTCCGATTGCATCGCCGTCAAGCTTTAAGCTTCAGCCCGTATTCTTGTGCAGGGGAATTGAGTTTTCACGTCCATACGGCGTACAGCGGATGCACTGCGGGCAACAACAAAAACTGTGTTGTCCATTTGTTTGTGTTTCTCTCCCTTGTGACGGGACTTTGTAGGATGAACATTGGAATTTATAACAGCACGGGGTGACCAATGAGGTCAGAATTGGTCTCTAATAACGTCGGCACTGATAATGGGTTAACAAGATTGCGATGATCACGGTTGGCTACGTACGGTGCGAAAGAAGTTCAACAAGCATGCATACGTAACGCAAGCGACGAACGACACATCATCCACACGAACAAATCTATGCGCGTTGCGATGCCACATGCGGTGTGGCCGGAGCGGGTGGGGCAGGAGTTCACGCACTGCCCTAATGAGCTCGGCTACGTGAGTTCAATTCCGGGCCACGGCTATAACATCGGTGACGAGTTCTATCTCAACCTGCCCCCCCCACACACACACACACACGCAAAGTATGGTCGACTACCACCCCCGCGGCCAAAACGGCACGGAGGGGAGGATGTCTCGTAAGCCAACAGTGTGTATTGATACAGGTCTGTCTGCACATCCTCACATGCCATACAAAGACAGCGTAGACCAGAGGGTTCGTTGCGACATCACTGCCTCCCTCCCCCTCCATCTCTCCCTCTCTGTGCGAGCGGCATTGAGTTCATGGCAGTGCCGACACAAGAGATGAGAGAGGAGAGAGAGAGGTGGGGGTGTGTTGGTGGTGGTGGGGTGCGTTCTGCATTAGTAACAGCTGTGTATTCTCATAGCCGCTCCGTAGTAACGACTTCGCAACTTTTACCGCTCTTTCAACAACAGCAGCAACAGCAGCAGCAAGAACTACAACGACAACAACGCGTGTGTGTGTGTGTCTGACGGTGAGCACTCAGAGCACATGCCGGCTGCACAGACATCATCACACGAGTCGAGCACTTCGCATCGCGTGGAGCGAATATGAACGACACGCACGGACGGCCACACAAGCGGGAGTGGGTGGGTGGTGGTGGTGGTGCCGGTGGTAGTGGTTGGTGGTGTGTGATGGTGGTGCCGGTGGTCGTTGTCGTGGTGGTGGTTGTGGTGGTAGTACAGGGGGGGGGGGTCAGATAAATAGAAGCCCATTTGAACACGGCTCATGTTGAGTCTTTGTGTCTCGCGACATTTATGAGCCAGTTGCTGCTACCGCTGCTGTAGCGACTGCTGTTGCTGCTGCTGTTTTAGTTGATGCTGCTGTTGTTGTAGCTACTTGTGCTGCTGCTGCTGTAGTGACTGCTGTTGCTGCTGCTGTTTTAGTTGCTGCTGCTGCTGTTGTTGTAGCTACTTGTGTTACTGCTGCTGTAGCGACTGCTGTTGCTGCTGCTGTTTTAGTTGCTGCTGCTGCTGCTGCTGTTGTTGTAGCTACTTGTGTTACTGCTGCTGTAGCGACTGCTGTTGCTGCTGCTGTTTTAGTTGCTGCTGTTGTTGTTGTAGCTACTTGTGCTGCTGCTGCTGTAGCGACTGCTGTTGCTGCTGCTGTTTTAGTTGCTGCTGCAGTTGTTGTAGCTACTTGTGTTACTGCTGCTGTAGCGACTGCTGTTGCTGCTGCTGTTTTAGTTGCTGCTGCAGTTGTTGTAGCTACTTGTGTTACTGCTGCTGTCGCGACTGCTGTTGTGGCTACTGCTGTTGTACGCTACTCCTGTTGCTGCTTACCTAGCAGAGGCAATGACGAATATATTTGATTTAATTCCATGCTGAACCGAGATGCGCTCATTCCTTACGATGACTTTCCTGTAATCTATTCGCATGATTTACTGCGGAGAGAACATTCATGAGAGTCAAGTTATTCCGAGGACAACAACAAATGCGAGCGAAAAAACAACAACCATAGCGTGGAATGTTTCTGCACGCGTTTGATAATAATTCAGTATAGATTGTGTTTGTTCTATGGAGAGACTGTGAACCACCACGGGAATGTGGAATTGCCATCGCTGTTCCGTAGCCACAGTAACGGCGATGAGCCCCATCGCAGTTTCCGTTTAAAATCAAGGAGATGCTTTGATTTTGTACGCATGGGGTGATTTTAAAGGCGCGAGCTTTGGGCCATCGCATCACGATGCCGCTGCCGTTGGGAGGCACCGTTGAACTTTCTCGTCGCTTGTATGCATGTTGGACTTCTTTCGCACCGTACGCAACCAGACGTGCCAATCCGAGGGTCGTCTCGCGCCCAATGCCATCACGACGGATTCTGCTGCCACGCGTTCAGGCCATAGAACAAATAAACAACTGCGTTCGAAACTCTCTGCAGAGCGGCGGGCCAGCAAGCACCTGTGTTATAAAGCGGTCCGAGGAAGCAGATATTAGAGAACTATACATCGAAGAGTCATTATCAAGTCATCTGTTGTGCAGGCCAGGGGTGTATATCTGGCGGCAGACAGTTGATGACACACGCCATCAGTAACGAGGCTCGCTGAGTTGGCCACGTAGCAGCGTTGAACTCCAAGGCTTTTCCTGAAAACAGTTCCCCCCCCCCACCACCACCACCCCCTGCTGATGGTAATGATGCAAGGCAACACTATGCGCGCGTCATTGTACGTGACTGGCTCTTTGTGTGTCACTGCTGTTGTATGGGGGAGCGGTAGTTGAGTGGTTAGCGCACCGCACTACGAACCCCGGCGACCAGAGTTCGATTTCACAATGATAATGACAATAATAGTGGCGTCTATTGTAATCGGTCCTGGGCCTCCCCCAAGCTCGACTCGGCCTCAAATGAGTACCTGGAGAGACAAAGACGGCCGCGCGTCGTGCTGGCCACCTCCTGATCCCCGTCGTGTGCCATCCCGGTCGTTGTAGGTGCCCTCTAAGAGCATCCACCCCCAACAGTCTGTTGAAATGCTATACGGAGGATCGTTGTAAATAACTCAGAGTTCTCATTTCGTTATTCATTTAGAAACTGCTTTTACTGTTTAGTGGTGTTGTCCTTTCCCCCGTAACTCCGATCAACAGAATTGGCGGCGTACGGTGCGAAAGAAGTTCAGCACACATACATAGCTAGCTAATCAATCAAGTCCGTGGTTAGCCAGTTTCTACTAAGTCGACGGGTTCGATTCCCAATGCAGACTGCAGCCACACACCTCGGAGGCGGTCACGATACAAACGCGCTAGTTACCCCCCCCCCGGCTAATTATGCACGCAGCTCAAATGTGTCCGTTCCAATTAGCGTGTATTTCTTGCGTAATGGATTAAACCATTATGGGACCCCCCCCCCCCCACATTACAGATCACCGTGGCATCGTCGGCAAGAGTTGGGTCGGTCAACCTGTGGTGTTGGCGTCAATCGCGGGTGCCGATGTTGCAAGGCCGTAGCCATGGAGTCAACATTAGGGGGGGGGGGGCAAATCTTCCAGGGAGTCTGGGGGTCCCCCCAATCCAGAAAAAAAATCTAAAATTGAAAACGAATTTCCTGCCTAAAATATAAAAAAATTCACTAACTTTTTATTAATTTTTTACAATAATGTCTAATAGTGTATTGTATTACATTGCTCTGTTTTTTATATTTTACCTTTTCTTGTTTCATTGTATGTAATGGCAGAGATTACGGATTAATAAAGTACAACCATAACCACAATCATATAAACAGAAATACATTTTATAGCAATATATTGGGGGGGACATTTTGAGCATATTTGAATATTGGGGGGGGGGGGTATGTGTCCCCCCAATATATATTATAATTACGGCCTTGCAATGTAGGGATAAAAAAAAAAGTTTTCATGTTTGATGCGCGGGGAGGGGGGGGGGACAAGGCGCCGCTATTTACACGCGCGTGGAGTTTGTGTCACAAACAAACACAAAAAAAGGTTTCGGATATAAAATACAAATTGCCGTAATTGCGTTAACCACTACAATTTGATGCTGCACCAAGGGAAAATCGGCGATCACAATGGGACTGTCTCGCGTGGTTAATGAGACATCATCGCTTAGGGTTTCTGTTCGTGTGGCAGTAAAACAGGTGTGTGTGTGTGTGAGAGAGAGAGAGAGAGTACGCCTATGCGTGTGGTAGTGTGGTGGTAGTGCAACGCATTTGAGGCTGAGTCGACCCAGGGGAAGCACAGCACCCCTAGGTCCACTCAGCCTGGTGCGGTGTGTAAAAACATCGGCACTAGGGAGACAAAGGCGGCCGGGCATGGTACTGGTCACCCACCCCCTCGTGGGCCGTGCCGGTCTTCATAGGCGCTCGCTAACAGCACTTGCCCCAACAGTTTATTCAGGCTACACAGCGAATTTTTGTCTTTATTATTGTACTGTGTGAACGTAGCGTTGTGTGTTCCTGTGAATGTTCGTACGTGGAGGCGGGTGCGTCTCTTCTGTGTGTGTATGTATGAGTGTGCGTGTGGTGTGTATTACACGTGTGAAAACGCGTATGTGTGCGTTCACGTATGTACCAGTGCGTATGTTCTCGTGTGTAGGCGTAGGTGGGCAAGTGTTGTTTAGGGGGGGGTTAGGTAGGTGAGTGGGTAGTTATATGAGTGGGTCAGTAGGTGGATGGGTAGGTGAGTAGGTAGGTGGCAAAGTCGGTGGGTGGGCAGGTGAGTCGGTAGGTGGGTAGATATCTCGGTAGATGGGTGGGTAGCTACGTGGGCAGGTAGGTGGGTAGGCGAGTGAGTAATTGGGTATCTGTGCGCGTGTATACCCATGGGCTCGCGCGGTTCGGCCACTCCGCTCCGTGCAGGCGCGCGCGCGAGGGAGGGAGGGAGTGAGGAGGGCATGCGGGCACACATACACGCGCCCAGCGGCAGCAGCAGCATGAAGACACGGAGCGAGTTGGCCAACACGCGCTAACATATGGCGCTGTAAGGCGCTGCGCAGCTGGGGGTGCCATTTCTCTCCCTGGCGCGCATCTGACGGGCAGATTGTCGACGGGATTCGGCTCGTTCCCCCCTGTTTGCTAAAGCCCCCACCGCGACCCCCTCCCTCAACCCCCCAGCATCTCCCCTTCCACCCTCTCCTCCCCCTCCTCCGATTTCTCTCCCCCCCACCACCACCACCACCACGGGCTGTGGGACATTCACGGGGCAGGATTATACCGCGAAGTGCCCACCGCACCCCACAGGTGCACGGCTAAACGGGAACGCGCTCACGTGCCACGCTCCTGCGCTCGTGCAGAGGGTCACGCGGCGGCTTGTGAACTTGTGTAGTGACAGCCTGGAGAGACGCTATATCAGGAGGCACTCTGTTTATTTATAGCCCTCGCAGGCACCGAGGATACGGTAGCAAGGTGAGGACAGCAAACGTGCTGCCTGAGCCACGGCGCTGAGACGAGGGTGAGACGGTGGTGTCGATGATGACGAGGACTTGACGGGACATGACGGGCTCCAGGGGTCTCGCTCCCCCTTGGCTACCCCCTCGGTCCCCTTCTCCCCACTCCCCTTCCTCTCGCCTGCCCCCTCGCCTCTGGCCCACAGGGTTCACGTGGCAGCCGAACTTCTCTCTATGCCGGCGGCCAGCGTTGCACGCCGTAGTGACCCGTCCCATATCACTACACTTATTTAAACGTGTAATGCGTTTCGTGTGTGTGTGCTGTGTAGGTATTGGGTGGAGCGGTGGCACAGTGGTTAGCGCACTGAGCTAGGGTGTGTGTGTGTACTGTGTGTGTATTGGGTGGAGCGGTGGCGCAGTGGTTAGCGCACTGAGCTAGGGTGTGTGTGTGTACTGTGTGTGTATTGGGTGGAGCGGTGGCGCAGTGATTAGCGCACTGAGCTAGGGTGTGTGTGTGTACTGTGTGTGTATTGGGTGGAGTGGTGGCGCAGTGATTAGCGCACTGAGCTAGGACGTGTGAGTTCGATTCCCGATCACGGCTAACACCAGTGGCGAGCGATATCTTTCGGTTTGGACTAAATTGACTCCTCCACCCCACCCCCACTAAACTTCGCCGACCCGCACTGACCGGCGTGGTGAAGTATGGTCAATCTACACCCAGGACCGGCAACGTCGCGGGGAAGGCAATCATCCAGCAGTGGATTGTGGTGAAGTAATACTTTGCGTTAAGAGTGATGCGTTTGTAAAATGCACTTTACAGAATCACCAGCGCACGTGCAGTGTTTTAAAACTTGAACGGATTGCGTGTAGTTGATTACGATCCGGTCCTGGTCCTCCCCTAGGGCTACTCGGCCTAAAATTAGTACCTGGTGCGGTGTGTAGTAAACATCTCCACTGGGTAGACAAAGGCGGCCGGGCGTGGTCCTGGCCACCCACCCCCTCGCGCGCCGTGCCGGCCTTCATAGGTGCTACTCCCTAACAACACTTGCCCCAAAAGTCTGTTGAGACTATACGGGGGATCTTTATATATGGAGTATCTACGTAGGAGTTGATGAGTATATCTATATGAGGCGTCCTACGCACCGTAATAGCACCCTAAAACAACAGTATGAGTAAGATTAATTGGGGGATTTTTTTCTTTTTTATCTTGAATTCCTCATTTCTATAAGTCCCGAATAAATCCTCGGACATGTCAACAGCGTGTGGGCTTCTGAAGGACATGTCTATTAGTCAAACAGCTTGAATACGATAACTAGCACCAATGTTTCGTGTCAATTCACTGCTGGATGAACGCCGTCGGAATCAGAATCTGTATTTATGCTGCAAGGAGGAATCCGATGAGCTATGAAGCCCTTCTTCACAGACGTACAGTCCGGCGCGTGTAGGAACGTCACAACAACAACAAACAATACAAAAACACGACGGGAGTTTGCGTTATTTGACCATACTTCGTCACGTTCGTCACCGATGCGGGTTGGTGAAGTCCGGCACTGCAGACTGATGATTTTCATTCACTGTCCTGCTACTACTGGACTCACTGAGTAAGAGTATTTACTCACAGTATGTGTCTGCACAGTACCTTTTTGCCGATATTGATGGAATTTGCCAAACATCCCCCAGTTCGGGACGCTCTTGGCAATGCATCTTGACGCCCAGGCTTGGCTCCAGCGTCAACGGAGATCGGTGTTCTACGTTGTACACATGTGGCAAGGCTGGTGTTTACGACTGTATTGTTAAGTGGGGTGACTGGGTTCGCATCGGAATTCATGGTACTGGCGGCTGTATTAACATCTGAAGCGGCCAACCCCAGCGAGGTGAAGTATGGTCAACAGAAATTCAGAGATAATTATTATATCATTGTGCTGTCGGACATGAAACAAAAGACACAGATCCCCCGTGTAGCCTGTAATCGACTGTTGGTGCAAGCGCTCTTAGCGGGCACCTATGAAGGCTAGCGTGGCAGAACCACGTCTGGCTGCATTTGTATCCCCGGTGGCGATGTTTACGCATCTCACCAAGCACTCGTGTGAGGTCGGGTCGATCAAGAAGGAGGCCCATGAGTGTTTAAGATACTCATCACTGGGTGTTGGCCGTGAGCGGGAATCGAACTCGGGTATTCGGGTTCGTAGCGCAGCGTAGCTGACTGCTGCACTGCCGCTCCCCATAAAACACAAGTAACAAAGACAAAGATCCCCCGTATAGCCCGTCACAGACTGTTGGGGCGAGTGCTGCTAGCCATACACTTAACGGCACACGAGGGGGTGGGTGGCCAGCACCACAGAGACAAAGATCCCCCGTGTAGCCTTAACAGACTGTTGGGGCAAGTGCTACTAGCGAGTCACTTAACGGCACACGAGGGGGTGGGTGGCCAGCACAACAAAGACAAAGATCCCCCGTGTAGCCTTAACAGACTGTTGGGGCAAGTGCTACTAGCGAGTCACTTAACGGCACACGAGGGGGTGGGTGGCCAGCACCACAGAGACAAAGATCCCCCGTGTAGCCTTAACAGACTGTTGGGGCAAGTGTTGTTAGCCATCCACTGAACGGCACACGAGGGGGTAGGTGGCCAGCACCACAAAGACAAAGATCCCCCGTGTAGCCTTAACAGACTGTTGGGGCAAGTGTTGTTAGCCATCCACTGAACGGCACACGAGGGGGTGGGTGGCCAGCACCACAAAGACAAAGATCCCCCGTGTAGCCTTAACAGACTGTTGGGGGCAAGTGCTGTTAGCGAGCACTTACGAAGCGCGGCACGGCCGGCCGCCTTTGTCTCCCTCGTGGCGACGATTACTCCGCACCGCACCAGGCACCCAGATAATCGTCACCGCTGTCGTTGGGTTCGTGGCGCAAGGGACCTGCACGACCGCTCCCCACGGAGCACCCACGCACACTGACAGACGCATCACGGGAAGCTTTCCCGGCCTAATGAAGACTCGATCCAAGTGGCCGGTACCTAGGACTGGGCGGTTTTTGTGTTGTTCTCAAGGAGCTGTGCCTTTTCATTGATGTCTTTTTTTAGCCCTGTTTTGAATTGCCACGCCATCCCCATAATAACGGGGGTGTGGGTGGGTGGGTGCTTCGTGTTGCCCCGGGAGACCACACACCCAACTTGAATTTCACGGCTGCGAAATGCATTGTGCAGGACGACCGCGGATTTTTCAGTCGATCGGTCAGTCGCTTTAAGTCGGTGGTGTTTTTATTCTCTCTCGCTCTTTAGAAGTACAGTTTACATTATAGACTGCGTTGATCACAACGTGCCCGTTACGTTTCTATTCGCGGTCTCCGCTGGTAACCCCCCCCCCCCGCAGTACGGTGCGAAAGAAGTTCAACATACATACTTCGTAACAACATAATGTAACGTATACCCACGTACATGCGTGCACTCATAAAAAGTGCACGTAGCTACTGCAATGTACTGACGTAGACATCCTCAGATGCACACGCACATGCCAATACACACACACATCCATGCCAATGCAGGACCTCCACTTCTGGTGCGTACCGACGGTCAATCCAGCACGTACACGATACGGATACACGATGTCGCTACTTGTATTGAAGATATACACGCGCGCGTGTGTGTGTGTGTGTGTACGAGCACTTGGGTAGGATTAGGCGTGTGTAGAGCTATCGTCAGGGCTAAGGGCTATAGTGATGGATATGATTTGGGGTTCGGGTCGTGCGTATGTATGCACGCACGCACGTGCGTTGAACTTATTTCGCGCCGTGCGTAGACGACCGCGTTTTGTGGGTCTCGGGTTTCAGGAGCTTCGCTCGTGGACGAGGTCACGCAGAGGGTCAGCAGCTATAGCTCGAGACGTCGACCGCCTCTCAAACCCCTTCCACGACCCTCAATCCTCACCGCGTTGTGCTCGCGATGGCGCGCGACTGAACGCGTTGCGATACCAGCCCAAGGAGGGGGTGGGCGGGTAGTGGGGCCCTTCGACAGCGCGTCTCAACGATCTTTGTGGGGAGTTCTGGGCTGCACACGGAACCCGTCGGGGTAGCGCCTTGTTTAGCCCAGAGGCTTGCCGGCTCAGCCACCAGGCGCGGGAGTTGGGTGAAGTTGTCCCATCACCACAACCACCACCACCACCACCACAACCACCACCACCCTACCGCCTCTGTGCGCCCTGCGATATCAAAGGGGTCACCACGGGCAGTCGATAATCGGCAGGTCGCGCGCCACGACGGGATCAAGTGCGCTCGGATACTCCAAACCTCTTCCAAGATGTTTTCGGCCGGCGTGGAAGAGTAGACCGAAACACCCTCTTTAAGTGGAGGCCCTCTCACCAGCGATGACGTGGACAATAGCCTCAGGACTGCGCCTCTCTGCGGCTGTCTTTGCCCTCTTAAATGTATCCGAGTTCCCGAAGAGACAACGGATCAGCCTCGGAGCGATTTTGCCGTCGCGACCGCTTTGCTTGCGAGTTCCTCTCTCGTGTACGACAGCGACTTTGTAAAGCCCGTTTTACGGGTGTTCAGTTGGTGATATTAAAAAAAAGATGCTCTCGACTAAAGTTCTCAAATAATGCAATTCGAATAACGTGCAGCGTTCACGTCAGTCTACTGCTGGATAAAGACCTCCCCGCATCGGCCAGTGTCGGTGAAAGGGGTGGAAGAGGAGGAGGGGGTGGTGGTGGTGGCAGGAGCCGTTCAGATATCACTCGCCAACGATGTCAGCCGTGGCCGGTTTAGTCATCGAACTCGAGTGGGCAGGGTTTGTGAGCGAAGTGCGATAACCCACCGCTCCACGCAGGAGTTTAGTAGTACACGTGCTTCATTGTGAACACGTGCTTCATTGTGAACACGTGCTTCATTGTGAACACGTGCTTCATTGTGAACACGTGCTTCATTGTGAACACGTGCTTCATTGTGAACACGTGCTTCATTGTGAACACGTGCTTCATTGTGAACACGTGCTTCATTCATCGCCACTGCCAACGCAGGTTCCCAACTCCGTACTTGAATTGGCGCACGAGTGGTACGCAAGGAGCGTGGGCACTGATAAATATGATCCATTTGTGGTTTCAGACGTCCACTGTAACCGCACAGGTGTGTACTCACTGCGATGTCGTGTACACTGCGCTTGACGATTCCATGATTGATGTTCCGTCTGTCTAACCGGGCGAGAGCCCGTGGAGTGAGATTCATTATCTCCGGTGAGAAGACGTCGGGTGTGACACGGCGACCTACAAATATGTAGCTCTTGGGAAGCGTATTTGATTTTTGCTCATGGCAGCGATGTGTCGAGGAGATGAATTGCAATGTCGAGGCGGTGTGCCGGCCACGACGAGAGGGCTTCAGGAGAGAGTCCGTGTAGCGCTGCTGCTGCTGCTGCTGCTGCTCTGGAGAAGCACAGACTACAGTCGTGATGTGCGCACCGTGCCGCGTTGGCGTCTGGTTGCCGAACAAACACACCATGAGGTCGGACTCATTACACACGCAGTGCTTGCCAAAAATGAACCGCAATGCCTCACTGATCTCGTCAAGGAGCGTAAACCATCGTCACGCAAACTCCGCTCATCCTCGCAGCAGCGGATTTCTGGCTGGCCATCGAACAAAGCCGGTCACCGCATCGCGCGCTGCGGCCGTCTGGAATGCTGTGCTGTCCGATATGAGGAAGCCCCTGGGAGCTAAGCACTTTTAAAGTTTGTTGTCCTTCCCCCGCACATCCGATTAGCACGGTTGGCTACGCAGGGTGCGAAATAAGTCCATCGTACACACGTACATGTCACGGGGTCTTTAACGTCTATTCTTTATGGTCTTTCGGTAAAGTCACAGTAGATAGGGTCATAGAAAATGGCCAAAAATATTTATTTTCTTTGAACCTGTCGGCGTGACTTTACCGAAAGACCCAAAGAATACGAATTCCTGCAGTCACGAAAGCTTTAAGTCAAGATTCTTTAACGTCCGATTTATACGGGAAATACGTTGCATTCTGTTGGTAACCCCTCCACCGTCACGTGAACCAAGTCGCCAGGGAAAATGGTATTTCGCAAACTGTTGAGTAACCGCCGAACAATGGCGCATCACACCCACGTGCGATTTCCAGGTGCGTATTTGGACGTGCAAATAAAATCACCGCGTGATACGTTTCATAGTTTCGACATGCCAAGGTATTAATACAGCCGATGAGTAAACAAGGACGGGGCGGGGGGGGGGCTGGCACTGCTGTTGCTGGAACCCGCGCACCTGAGTTTCATTCCCGGCCAGGGCTGATGTCAGTGCCGAGTGATGCCTGGAACCGCTCCTGCCACCACTCGAGCCCCCCCCTCACCCTCCAGTGTGGTGAAGTATGGTCAAACAACCTCGCAACAACCGACATGACATTGGGGGGGGAGGGGGGAGAGACGGCTTCATCTAGCGGTGGAATGAGAATGTGTCGTAGGTTATCATTATGAGCATCACGCACTTCGGACAGCTGTCAATAATCAAGACGGCTGGCTCTGGCTATTGCAGAGTTTCGTGCTCACCAAGCCGCGTCCCGTATTCGTAAACCGCTGCAGCGGAGTCCATTCGCGTGTTTTCTTCACGTCGACTTGGACGTAACGCGATGAATGTGTTGTGGAACGCAACTTTGGGTTAATGACGCGGTTGCGAATTGGCAATAACGCGAGCGAGGAGTACGCGTTTGCGCGGCTGCCTCGGCGAAGCATCACAACAAGGCGCTGGGATGCTGCTGGATGCTTCTGGAAGCTACCCACGCGACTCCGTCTTCGTTTCAGCCTGCGTACGCATCTCACGCGGACTGTGATTCGCCCTATGTTCATACTCTTAGTTCTTTCGGTAAAGTCACGTAGGTAAAAAATGAAATTAAAATTAATAAAAATACAATAA